>NW_027270900.1:1290000-1345000 GCF_040938485.1 Diadema antillarum
AATTTAAAATGAATTAGGTCAAAATATCACAAAGTATAACGAAGCGTGACGAAGTATGATGAAGTAAGCGATAAACTGACCAGATTGTATTGATTCAATTGGATTATTTCGATGATTACAATTTGTTTCTAATCCCACTTATTCAAATCCATTTTTTGTGTCTCATATTTCTTTAGGGAGTCATCGGGACCGAAGGAGAAGACAACTATGTATTCGCCTTAATTGAACATGGGATGCGATAGGGTGAGAACGAGTTCAGCCATTTCACGGAAGTAAAACCGCCACGTTGTCTAAACTACCTCGAAGCTACACTCCGGCCTCGACCTGACGATGATGGATGGATGGATAATGTTGAATGGCGACTTACAACACACCCTTCGTAAACAAGAAAGGGCGTTCCAACCGAAGGCGGACATGCTAGGAGTTACTGCAATCCTGAAGGTGGCGACAGATGGCTCCATCATTGACATTGTGAGTAAATATTCATATTTAAGCATTGTTTCTAAAGTTCAAATAAAAAATGCAAGTATTCATTTGTCATTTTGTTGAGTAGCAGATGGGAGGTATGAAAAGAAATTTTAAAGACGTCTGGAAGCAAGGCTAATTGGAATTGAACTTTGAAATTCACATATTATAAAGAATTTACTCATGGCCTAATATTTCCCTTAAATATGAATGCTTAACAACGATTAGTCTTCCTTCCAGCCTGGTAACTTTAGAAGGGTCTAGAGCTAAGACTAAATGGAGTTACACTATGAAACTAACAAATAATAGATCTTGGGCCAGTCACATACTTTTGGGAAAGTTTAGATCCTTTACTAATATTAGTCTTGCATCCAGCCGCTTTCATATATTTTCTATGTACAAACATATGGTAACTTTAGAAGGGTCTGGAGCTAAGACTAAATAGACTTACACTTTGAAACTAACAAATAATACCTTGGGAAAATCATATACCTAGCAGTTTGATTCCTTAACTAATATCAGTCTTGCAAATATCTGTTCCATGTCTAAGGCAATTGGCGCGTCTGGAGAAAAGACTAAAGGGAGTTATGAAACTATCAAATACAAGACCTTAGAGCAGGAACATACTTTTGGGAGAGTTTGAGTCCTTAACTAACATTAGTCTAGCTTCTAGCTGCTTTCAAATACTTTTTGTGTACAAACCTATGGTAACTTTAGAAGGGTCTGGAGCTAAGACTACGCGGAGTTAAGATCCAAAATTTTGGGAATTTATCTACTAGCAGGTGTACTACCTATACACAAAATTTGGGTTCTTAACTCTGCAGGTCATCCAAGTGGCAAATGCCCTAACTCTAACCCTAACCCTAACCCTAACCCTAACCCTAACCCTAACCCTAACCCTAACCAACCCTAACCATAACCCTAACCCTAACCCCCTAACCCTAACCCTAACCCTAACCCTAAACCCTAAACCCTAAACCCTAACCCTAACCCTAACCCTAACCCTAACCCCTAACCCTAACCTTAACCCTAACCCCTAACCCTAACCTTAACCCTAACCCTAACCCTAACCCTTACCAACCCTAACCATAACCCTAACCCTAACCCCCTAACCCTAACCCTAACCCTAACCCTAAACCCTAAACCCTAAACCCTAACCCTAACCCTAACCCTAACCCTAACCCCTAACCCTAACCTTAACCCTAACCCTAACCCTAACCCTTACCCTAAACCCTAACCCTAACCCTAACCCTAACCCTAACCCTAACTCTAACCCTAACCCTAACCCTAACCCTAACCCCTAACCCCTAACCCCTAACCCCTAACCCCTAACCCCTAACCCCTAACCCCTAACCCCTAACCCCTAACCCCTAACCCATTACCCTAACACTAACGCTCTAACCCTTACCCCAACCTTAACCCAAACCCTAAACCCTAACCCTAACCCTAACCGAAGCCCAACCCTAACCCTAACATAGTTTCCTTCCTCTGCAGTTGGCGCGAAATTATACAGTTGGCACTACATAAAAATTAAATCACCACTCTTAGCTGTCTGCTTAGAAAGCCAATACAAGCACGAATGGACATAATTGTACAGCCAGGCTCAGCACATGTACATAAATTCCCTAACCACAGTCAAGCAGTTTTCCACTTTAAAAGTTGGCGCAGAATTCAAATATTAACAGTTGCCGCTACATTCAAATTAAGTCACAATTATTACTTTGTGCTGCTTACAGCCAATACATACATGTATGGAAATTCCCCATCCAGACTCACACATGTATGGTACCCACAGTCAGCCAGTTTCCCGCCTTAACAGTTGGCGCGAAATTCAAATATTAACAGTTGCCGCTACATTCAAATTAAATCGCAATTCTTAGTTGTGCTGCTTACATAGCCAATACATACAGGTATGGAAATTCCCCAGCCAGACTAAGCACATGTATGGTTGCCACAGTCAGCCAGTTTCCTGCCTTAACAGTTGGCGCGAAATTCAAGTATTAACAGTTGGCGCTACATTGAAATTAAATCACAAGTCCTAGCTGTGTTTCTTACATGATAGCCAATACATAAAAGTATGGAAATTCCCCAGCCAGACTCAGCACAAGTATGGCAATTCCCAAACACAATCAGCCAGTCAAAACCCAAGTCTCATCCTAATTGGAAGTAGTATAACTGGAATTCAAATTGTATTTCAGAGTATTTCAAACCAACATGGCGGGAATCTACATCAACAGGGATATCGACAGTGCCATCCTGATTGGAAATCACAATGTTATGAGTGCTCAGTTTAAGCAGAAGTATTTTTGTGGGACAGCAATCGTCATCATCATCTGAACGCATTATGTCCTCACTAACTACCCTTTGGCTGCCTTCAGTGGGGGAATCCAAAAGTTCCTGGTTGAGAAACCGTGCACGGGTAATGTATGATATTGTACTTTTTTCAAATGAAATTACGTGTTTGGGGTGAACATTAATACAATTATTGATATCAATATGAAGGTAGAAACTACATTCTTCTTGCCACAAGAGGGCATTATTGCAATTTATACATGTGCATACTAACATTATTCTTTAAAGTTGTTTTCCAACATTTTCTAAAAAGAAAGATTCAAAGGAACAAACTGAGAAAATGTGTGAAAAACCTATAGGAAAAACAATTCTAATGGTTGTTTACACGTTTTTTACACTTATTTTTTTTTCTATTTGTATTAAATATAGCCGAAGGCCTTGGTCTCGACAACATTTGGGTAACACACTGCACCACGTCAGAAGAGGTGGAAAAGTGATAAAAGAAACCAACCACAACCAAATCATGGCAAACGGCGAATTTTGGAGAGCGTTTGGCGAATGGATAGAAGTGAGTTCTTGAAATGTTGCAACCTACATTGTTATCCCATCCCTAACTACCCTTTTGCGTCAGTAAAATAGCATCAGACAAAAGAAAAAATCTTTGCTAAATTGACACAAATTTAAAATGAATTAGGTCAAAATATCACAAAGTATAACGAAGCGTGACGAAGTATGATGAAGTAAGCGATAAACTGACCAGATTGTATTGATTCAATTGGATTATTTCGATGATTACAATTTGTTTCTAATCCCACTTATTCAAATCCATTTTTTGTGTCTCATATTTCTTTAGGGAGTCATCGGGACCGAAGGAGAAGACAACTATGTATTCGCCTTAATTGAACATGGGATGCGATAGGGTGAGAACGAGTTCAGCCATTTCACGGAAGTAAAACCGCCACGTTGTCTAAACTACCTCGAAGCTACACTCCGGCCTCGACCTGACGATGATGGATGGATGGATAATGTTGAATGGCGACTTACAACACACCCTTCGTAAACAAGAAAGGGCGTTCCAACCGAAGGCGGACATGCTAGGAGTTACTGCAATCCTGAAGGTGGCGACAGATGGCTCCATCATTGACATTGTGAGTAAATATTCATATTTAATCATTGTTTCTAAAGTTCAAATAAAAAATGCAAGTATTCATTTGTCATTTTGTTGAGTAGCAGATGGGAGGTATGAAAAGAAATTTTAAAGACGTCTGGAAGCAAGGCTAATTGGAATTGAACTTTGAAATTCACATATTATAAAGAATTTACTCATGGCCTAATATTTCCCTTAAATATGAATGCTTAACAACGATTAGTCTTCCTTCCAGCCGCCTTCAAATTTCATGTACAAAGTCTATCCATGGGTTTTTGGACTTCGAAAAATTTTCGACTTCTCCATAGCCAATGTACATAAAACTTTAAAGACGTCTGGAAGCAAGACTGATTGGAATTAAACTTTGAAACTAACAAATAATAGACTTTGGGCCAGTCACATACTTTTGGAAAAGTTTGAGTTCTTAACTGATATTACTCTTGCATCCAGCCGCTTTCATATATATTCTATGTACAAACCTATGGTAACTTTAGAAGGGTCTAGAGCTAAGACTAAATGGAGTTACACTATGAAACTAACAAATAATAGATCTTGGGCCAGTCACATACTTTTGGGAAAGTTTAGATCCTTTACTAATATTAGTCTTGCATCCAGCCGCTTTCATATATTTTCTATGTACAAACATATGGTAACTTTAGAAGGGTCTGGAGCTAAGACTAAATAGACTTACACTTTGAAACTAACAAATAATAAACCTTGGGAAAATCATATACTTTTAGAAAAGTTTGATTCCTTAACTAATATCAGTCTTGCATCCAGCCGCTTTTATATCTGTTCCATGTACAAACCTATGGGAGGCAATTGGAAACTTCAAAAGCGTCTGGAGAAAAGACTAAAGGGAGTTAAACTTTGAAACTATCAAATACAAGACCTTAGAGCAGGAACATACTTTTGGGAGAGTTTGAGTCCTTAACTAACATTAGTCTAGCTTCTAGCTGCTTTCAAATACTTTTTGTGTACAAACCTATGGTAACTTTAGAAGGGTCTGGAGCTAAGACTACGCGGAGTTAAGATCTGATATTTTGGGATTATCTATATCTCTACTAGGCCTATATATCCTATTAATTTGGGTTCTTAACTCTGAGGTCACCAAGTGTGAAACCCCCTAACTCTAACCCTAACTCTAACCCTAACCCTAACCCTAACCCTAACCCTAACCCTAACCCTAACCCTAACCCTAACCCTAACCCTAACCCTAACCCTAACCCTAACCCTAACCCCACCCAACCCTAACCCTAACCCTAACCCTAACCCTAACCCTAACCCTAACCCTAACCCCTAACCCTAACCCTAACCCTAACCCTAACCCTAACCCTAACCCTAACCCCCTAACCCTAACCCTAACCCTAACCCTAACCCTAACCCTAACCCTACAAAACCCCTAACCCTAACCCTAAGCCCAAACCCTAACCCTAACCCTAACCCTAACCCCTAACCCTAACCCCTAACCCTAACCCTAACCCTAACCCTAACCCTAACCCTAACCCAAACCCTAACCCTAACCCTAACCCTAAACCCTAACCCTAACCCTAACCCTAAAACCCTAACCCTAACCCTAAACCCTAACCCTAACCCTAACCCAAAAAAAAAGTTAACCCTAACCCTAACCCTAACCCTAACTAGCAAACCCTAACCCTAACCCTAACCCTAAACCCTGGCAAACCCTAACCTAACCCTAACCCTAACCCCCTAACCCTAACCCTAACCCAAACCCTAACCCTAATCCTAACCCTAACCCTAACCCTAAACCCTAACCCTAACCCTAACCCTAACCCTAGCCCAAACCCTAAACCCTAAACCCTAACCCTAACCCTAACCCTAACCCCCTAACCCTAACCCTAACCCTAACCCCCCCCCTAACCCTAACCCTAACCCTAACCCTAACCCCCCCTAACCCTAACCCTAACCCTAACCCTAACCCTAACCAACCCTAACCATAACCCTAACCCTAACCCCCTAACCCTAACCCTAACCCTAACCCTAAACCCTAAACCCTAAACCCTAACCCTAACCCTAACCCTAACCCTAACCCCTAACCCTAACCTTAACCCTAACCCTAACCCTAACCCTTACCCTAAACCCTAACCCTAACCCTAACCCTAACCCTAACCCTAACTAACCCTAACCCTAACCCTAACCCTAACCCTAACCCCTAACCCCTAACCCCTAACCCCTAACCCCTAACCCCTAACCCCTAACCCCTAACCCCTAACCCCTAACCCCTAACCCATTACCCTAACACTAACGCTCTAACCCTTACCCCAACCTTAACCCAAACCCTAAACCCTAACCCTAACCCTAACCGAAGCCCAACCCTAACCCTAACATAGTTTCCTTCCTCTGCAGTTGGCGCGAAATTATACAGTTGGCACTACATAAAAATTAAATCACCACTCTTAGCTGTCTGCTTAGAAAGCCAATACAAGCACGAATGGACATAATTGTACAGCCAGGCTCAGCACATGTACATAAATTCCCTAACCACAGTCAAGCAGTTTTCCACTTTAAAAGTTGGCGCAGAATTCAAATATTAACAGTTGCCGCTACATTCAAATTAAGTCACAATTATTACTTTGTGCTGCTTACAGCCAATACATACATGTATGGAAATTCCCCATCCAGACTCACACATGTATGGTACCCACAGTCAGCCAGTTTCCCGCCTTAACAGTTGGCGCGAAATTCAAATATTAACAGTTGCCGCTACATTCAAATTAAATCGCAATTCTTAGTTGTGCTGCTTACATAGCCAATACATACAGGTATGGAAATTCCCCAGCCAGACTAAGCACATGTATGGTTGCCACAGTCAGCCAGTTTCCTGCCTTAACAGTTGGCGCGAAATTCAAGTATTAACAGTTGGCGCTACATTGAAATTAAATCACAAGTCCTAGCTGTGTTTCTTACATGATAGCCAATACATAAAAGTATGGAAATTCCCCAGCCAGACTCAGCACAAGTATGGCAATTCCCAAACACAATCAGCCAGTCAAAACCCAAGTCTCATCCTAATTGGAAGTAGTATAACTGGAATTCAAATTGTATTTCAGAGTATTTCAAACCAACATGGCGGGAATCTACATCAACAGGGATATCGACAGTGCCATCCTGATTGGAAATCACAATGTTATGAGTGCTCAGTTTAAGCAGAAGTATTTTTGTGGGACAGCAATCGTCATCATCATCTGAACGCATTATGTCCTCACTAACTACCCTTTGGCTGCCTTCAGTGGGGGAATCCAAAAGTTCCTGGTTGAGAAACCGTGCACGGGTAATGTATGATATTGTACTTTTTTCAAATGAAATTACGTGTTTGGGGTGAACATTAATACAATTATTGATATCAATATGAAGGTAGAAACTACATTCTTCTTGCCACAAGAGGGCATTATTGCAATTTATACATGTGCATACTAACATTATTCTTTAAAGTTGTTTTCCAACATTTTCTAAAAAGAAAGATTCAAAGGAACAAACTGAGAAAATGTGTGAAAAACCTATAGGAAAAACAATTCTAATGGTTGTTTACACGTTTTTTACACTTATTTTTTTTTCTATTTGTATTAAATATAGCCGAAGGCCTTGGTCTCGACAACATTTGGGTAACACACTGCACCACGTCAGAAGAGGTGGAAAAGTGATAAAAGAAACCAACCACAACCAAATCATGGCAAACGGCGAATTTTGGAGAGCGTTTGGCGAATGGATAGAAGTGAGTTCTTGAAATGTTGCAACCTACATTGTTATCCCATCCCTAACTACCCTTTTGCGTCAGTAAAATAGCATCAGACAAAAGAAAAAATCTTTGCTAAATTGACACAAATTTAAAATGAATTAGGTCAAAATATCACAAAGTATAACGAAGCGTGACGAAGTATGATGAAGTAAGCGATAAACTGACCAGATTGTATTGATTCAATTGGATTATTTCGATGATTACAATTTGTTTCTAATCCCACTTATTCAAATCCATTTTTTGTGTCTCATATTTCTTTAGGGAGTCATCGGGACCGAAGGAGAAGACAACTATGTATTCGCCTTAATTGAACATGGGATGCGATAGGGTGAGAACGAGTTCAGCCATTTCACGGAAGTAAAACCGCCACGTTGTCTAAACTACCTCGAAGCTACACTCCGGCCTCGACCTGACGATGATGGATGGATGGATAATGTTGAATGGCGACTTACAACACACCCTTCGTAAACAAGAAAGGGCGTTCCAACCGAAGGCGGACATGCTAGGAGTTACTGCAATCCTGAAGGTGGCGACAGATGGCTCCATCATTGACATTGTGAGTAAATATTCATATTTAATCATTGTTTCTAAAGTTCAAATAAAAAATGCAAGTATTCATTTGTCATTTTGTTGAGTAGCAGATGGGAGGTATGAAAAGAAATTTTAAAGACGTCTGGAAGCAAGGCTAATTGGAATTGAACTTTGAAATTCACATATTATAAAGAATTTACTCATGGCCTAATATTTCCCTTAAATATGAATGCTTAACAACGATTAGTCTTCCTTCCAGCCGCCTTCAAATTTCATGTACAAAGTCTATCCATGGGTTTTTGGACTTCGAAAAATTTTCGACTTCTCCATAGCCAATGTACATAAAACTTTAAAGACGTCTGGAAGCAAGACTGATTGGAATTAAACTTTGAAACTAACAAATAATAGACTTTGGGCCAGTCACATACTTTTGGAAAAGTTTGAGTTCTTAACTGATATTACTCTTGCATCCAGCCGCTTTCATATATATTCTATGTACAAACCTATGGTAACTTTAGAAGGGTCTAGAGCTAAGACTAAATGGAGTTACACTATGAAACTAACAAATAATAGATCTTGGGCCAGTCACATACTTTTGGGAAAGTTTAGATCCTTTACTAATATTAGTCTTGCATCCAGCCGCTTTCATATATTTTCTATGTACAAACATATGGTAACTTTAGAAGGGTCTGGAGCTAAGACTAAATAGACTTACACTTTGAAACTAACAAATAATAAACCTTGGGAAAATCATATACTTTTAGAAAAGTTTGATTCCTTAACTAATATCAGTCTTGCATCCAGCCGCTTTTATATCTGTTCCATGTACAAACCTATGGGAGGCAATTGGAAACTTCAAAAGCGTCTGGAGAAAAGACTAAAGGGAGTTAAACTTTGAAACTATCAAATACAAGACCTTAGAGCAGGAACATACTTTTGGGAGAGTTTGAGTCCTTAACTAACATTAGTCTAGCTTCTAGCTGCTTTCAAATACTTTTTGTGTACAAACCTATGGTAACTTTAGAAGGGTCTGGAGCTAAGACTACGCGGAGTTAAGATCTGATATTTTGGGATTATCTATATCTCTACTAGGCCTATATATCCTATTAATTTGGGTTCTTAACTCTGAGGTCACCAAGTGTGAAACCCCCTAACTCTAACCCTAACCCTAACCCTAACCCTAACCCTAACCCTAACCCTAACCCTAACCCTAACCCTAACCCTAACCCTAACCCTAACCCTAACCACAACCCTAACCCTAACCCTAGCTAAGACTACGCGGAGTTAAGATCTGATATTTTGGGATTATCTATATCTCTACTAGGCCTATATATCCTATTAATTTGGGTTCTTAACTCTGAGGTCACCAAGTGTGAAACCCCCTAACTCTAACCCTAACCCTAACCCTAACCCTAACCCTAACCCTAACCCTAACCCTAACCCTAACCCTAACCCTAACCCTAACCCAAACCCTAACCCTAACCCTAACCCTAACCCTAACCCTAACCCTAACCCTAACCCTAACCCTAACCCTAGTCCGAAAATCCCATAGGCTTTGTACATATGTACTAAGCCTATGGGGTTTTCCCACAAAAAAATTTGTGTACAAAACCTATGGAAAATTTTTTTTCCCAAAATGTGTTTTTTACACGTTTCAGACAATTCTAAGCATTTTTTTAAAAAAAATTTTCTTTGAAAAAATACTTTGAAAATTTTTCCAAAAAAAATTCAAAATGGCGCCAAAAAAAAAGTTATGGGAGTTAAGGTCCAAAATTTTGGGAATTTACTAACTAGCAGGTGTACTACCTATACACAAAATTTGGGTTCTTAACTAGCACTTTTCATCCTTGGCAAATGCCCTAACTCTAACCCTAACCCTAACCCTAACCCTAACCCTAACCCTAACCCTAACCCTAACCCAAACCCTAACCCTAACCCTAACCCTAACCCTAACCCTAACCCTAACCCTAACCCTAACCCTAGTCCGAAAATCCCATAGGCTTTGTACATATGTACTAAGCCTATGGGGTTTTCCCACAAAAAAATTTGTGTACAAAACCTATGGAAAATTTTTTTTCCCAAAATGTGTTTTTTACACGTTTCAGACAATTCTAAGCATTTTTTAAAAAAAAATTTCTTTGAAAAAATACTAACCCTAGCATTTTTCCAAAAAAATTCAAAATGGCGCCAAAAAAAAAGTTATGGGAGTTAAGGTCCAAAATTTTGGGAATTTACTAACTAGCAGGTGTACTACCTATACACAAAATTTGGGTTCTTAACTAGCACTTTTCATCCTTGGCAAATGCCCTAACTCTAACCCTAACCCTAACCCTAACCCTAACCCTAACCCTAACCCTAACCCTAACCCTAACCAACCCTAACCATAACCCTAACCCTAACCCCCTAACCCTAACCCTAACCCTAACCCTAAACCCTAAACCCTAAACCCTAACCCTAACCCTAACCCTAACCCTAACCCCTAACCCTAACCTTAACCCTAACCCCTAACCCTAACCCTTACCCTAAACCCTAACCCTAACCCTAACCCTAACCCTAACCCTAACTCTAACCCTAACCCTAACCCTAACCCTAACCCCTAACCCCTAACCCTAACCCTAACCCCTAACCCCTAACCCCTAACCCCTACCCCTAACCCATTACCCTAACACTAACGCTCTAACCCTTACCCCAACCTTAACCCAAACCCTAAACCCTAACCCTAACCTAACCGAAGCCCAACCCTAACCCTAACATAGTTTCCTTCCTCTGCAGTTGGCGCGAAATTATACAGTTGGCACTACATAAAAATTAAATCACCACTCTTAGCTGTCTGCTTAGAAAGCCAATACAAGCACGAATGGACATAATTGTACAGCCAGGCTCAGCACATGTACATAAATTCCCTAACCACAGTCAAGCAGTTTTCCACTTTAAAAGTTGGCGCAGAATTCAAATATTAACAGTTGCCGCTACATTCAAATTAAGTCACAATTATTACTTTGTGCTGCTTACAGCCAATACATACATGTATGGAAATTCCCCATCCAGACTCACACATGTATGGTACCCACAGTCAGCCAGTTTCCCGCCTTAACAGTTGGCGCGAAATTCAAATATTAACAGTTGCCGCTACATTCAAATTAAATCGCAATTCTTAGTTGTGCTGCTTACATAGCCAATACATACAGGTATGAAATTCCCCAGCCAGACTAAGCACATTTATGGTTGCCCACAGTCAGCCAGTTTCCTGCCTTAACAGTTGGCGCGAAATTCAAGTATTAACAGTGGCGCTACATTGAAATTAAATCACAAGTCCTAGCTGTGTTTCTTACATGATAGCCAATACATAAAAGTATGGAAATCCCCAGCCAGACTCCAGCACAAGTATGGCAATTCCCAAACACAATCAGCCAGTCAAAACCCAAGTCTCATCCTAATTGGAAGTCAGTATAACTGGAATTCAAATTGTATTTCAGAGTATTTCAAACCAACATGGCGGGAATCTACATCAACAGGGATATCGACAGTGCCATCCTGATTGGAAATCACAATGTTATGAGTGCTCAGTTTAAGCAGAAGTATTTTTGTGGGACAGCAATCGTCATCATCATCTGAACGCATTATGTCCTCACTAACTACCCTTTGGCTGCCTTCAGTGGGGGAATCCAAAAGTTCCTGGTTGAGAAACCGTGCACGGGTAATGTATGATATTGTACTTTTTTCAAATGAAATTACGTGTTTGGGGTGAACATTAATACAATTATTGATATCAATATGAAGGTAGAAACTACATTCTTCTTGCCACAAGAGGGCATTATTGCAATTTATACATGTGCATACTAACATTATTCTTTAAAGTTGTTTTCCAACATTTTCTAAAAAGAAAGATTCAAAGGAACAAACTGAGAAAATGTGTGAAAAACCTATAGGAAAAACAATTCTAATGGTTGTTTACACGTTTTTTACACTTATTTTTTTTTCTATTTGTATTAAATATAGCCGAAGGCCTTGGTCTCGACAACATTTGGGTAACACACTGCACCACGTCAGAAGAGGTGGAAAAGTGATAAAAGAAACCAACCACAACCAAATCATGGCAAACGGCGAATTTTGGAGAGCGTTTGGCGAATGGATAGAAGTGAGTTCTTGAAATGTTGCAACCTACATTGTTATCCCATCCCTAACTACCCTTTTGCGTCAGTAAAATAGCATCAGACAAAAGAAAAAATCTTTGCTAAATTGACACAAATTTAAAATGAATTAGGTCAAAATATCACAAAGTATAACGAAGCGTGACGAAGTATGATGAAGTAAGCGATAAACTGACCAGATTGTATTGATTCAATTGGATTATTTCGATGATTACAATTTGTTTCTAATCCCACTTATTCAAATCCATTTTTTGTGTCTCATATTTCTTTAGGGAGTCATCGGGACCGAAGGAGAAGACAACTATGTATTCGCCTTAATTGAACATGGGATGCGATAGGGTGAGAACGAGTTCAGCCATTTCACGGAAGTAAAACCGCCACGTTGTCTAAACTACCTCGAAGCTACACTCCGGCCTCGACCTGACGATGATGGATGGATGGATAATGTTGAATGGCGACTTACAACACACCCTTCGTAAACAAGAAAGGGCGTTCCAACCGAAGGCGGACATGCTAGGAGTTACTGCAATCCTGAAGGTGGCGACAGATGGCTCCATCATTGACATTGTGAGTAAATATTCATATTTAATAATTGTTTCTAAAGTTCAAATAAAAAATGCAAGTATTCATTTGTCATTTTGTTGAGTAGCAGATGGGAGGTATGAAAAGAAATTTTAAAGACGTCTGGAAGCAAGGCTAATTGGAATTGAACTTTGAAATTCACATATTATAAAGAATTTACTCATGGCCTAATATTTCCCTTAAATATGAATGCTTAACAACGATTAGTCTTCCTTCCAGCCGCCTTCAAATTTCATGTACAAAGTCTATCCATGGGTTTTTGGACTTCGAAAAATTTTCGACTTCTCCATAGCCAATGTACATAAAACTTTAAAGACGTCTGGAAGCAAGACTGATTGGAATTAAACTTTGAAACTAACAAATAATAGACTTTGGGCCAGTCACATACTTTTGGAAAAGTTTGAGTTCTTAACTGATATTACTCTTGCATCCAGCCGCTTTCATATATATTCTATGTACAAACCTATGGTAACTTTAGAAGGGTCTAGAGCTAAGACTAAATGGAGTTACACTATGAAACTAACAAATAATAGATCTTGGGCCAGTCACATACTTTTGGGAAAGTTTAGATCCTTTACTAATATTAGTCTTGCATCCAGCCGCTTTCATATATTTTCTATGTACAAACATATGGTAACTTTAGAAGGGTCTGGAGCTAAGACTAAATAGACTTACACTTTGAAACTAACAAATAATAAACCTTGGGAAAATCATATACTTTTAGAAAAGTTTGATTCCTTAACTAATATCAGTCTTGCATCCAGCCGCTTTTATATCTGTTCCATGTACAAACCTATGGGAGGCAATTGGAAACTTCAAAAGCGTCTGGAGAAAAGACTAAAGGGAGTTAAACTTTGAAACTATCAAATACAAGACCTTAGAGCAGGAACATACTTTTGGGAGAGTTTGAGTCCTTAACTAACATTAGTCTAGCTTCTAGCTGCTTTCAAATACTTTTTGTGTACAAACCTATGGTAACTTTAGAAGGGTCTGGAGCTAAGACTACGCGGAGTTAAGATCTGATATTTTGGGATTATCTATATCTCTACTAGGCCTATATATCCTATTAATTTGGGTTCTTAACTCTGAGGTCACCAAGTGTGAAACCCCCTAACTCTAACCCTAACCCTAACCCTAACCCTAACCCTAACCCTAACCCTAACCCTAACCCTAACCCTAACCCTAACCCTAACCCTAACCCTAACCCTAACCCTAACCCTAACCAAACCCTAACCCTAACCCTAACCCTAACCCTAACCCTAACCCTAACCCTAACCCTAACCCTAACCTAACCCTAACCCTAACCCTAACCCTAACCCTAACCCTAACCCTAACCCTAACCCTAACCCTAACCCTAACCCTAACCCTAACCCTAACCCTAACCCTAACCCTAACCCTAGTCCGAAAATCCCATAGGCTTTGTACATATGTACTAAGCCTATGGGGTTTTCCCACAAAAAAATTTGTGTACAAAACCTATGGAAAATTTTTTTCCCAAAATGTGTTTTTTACACGTTTCAGACAATTCTAAGCATTTTTTAAAAAAAAATTTCTTTGAAAAAATACTAACCCTAGCATTTTTCCAAAAAAAATTCAAAATGGCGCCAAAAAAAAAGTTATGGGAGTTAAGGTCCAAAATTTTGGGAATTTACTAACTAGCAGGTGTACTACCTATACACAAAATTTGGGTTCTTAACTAGCACTTTTCATCCTTGGCAAATGCCCTAACTCTAACCCTAACCCTAACCCTAACCCTAGTCCGAAAATCCCATAGGCTTTGTACATATGTACTAAGCCTATGGGGTTTTCCCACAAAAAAATTTGTGTACAAAACCTATGGAAAATTTTTTTTCCCAAAATGTGTTTTTTACACGTTTCAGACAATTCTAAGCATTTTTTAAAAAAAAATTTCTTTGAAAAAATACTAACCCTAGCATTTTTCCAAAAAAAATTCAAAATGGCGCCAAAAAAAAAGTTATGGGAGTTAAGGTCCAAAATTTTGGGAATTTACTAACTAGCAGGTGTACTACCTATACACAAAATTTGGGTTCTTAACTAGCACTTTTCATCCTTGGCAAATGCCCTAACTCTAACCCTAACCCTAACCCTAACCCTAACCCTAACCCTAACCCTAACCCTAACCCTAACCCTAACCCTAACCCTAACCCTAACCCTAACCCTAACCCTAACCCTAACCCTAACCCTAACCCTAACCCTAACCCTAACCCTAACCCTAACCCTAACCCTAACCCTAACCCTAACCCTAACCCTAACCCTAACCCTAACCCCCTAACCCTAACCCTAACCCTAACCCTAACCCTAACCCTAACCCTAACCCTAACCCTAACCCTAACCCTAACCCTAACCCTAACCCTAACCCTAACCCTAACCCTAACCCTAACCCTAACCCTAACCCTAACCCTAACCCTAACCCTAACCCTAACCCTAACCCTAACCCTAACCCTAACCCTAACCCTAACCCTAACCCTAACCCTAACCCTAACCCTAACCCTAACCCTAACCCTAACCCTAACCCTAACCCTAACCCTAACCCTAACCCTAACCCTAACCCTAACCCTAACCCTAACCCTAACCCTAACCCTAACCCTAACTAGGGTTATGGAAGTGACATGGTCAGAGTTTTGGGGCCCTAAATTCTTTATCACTTATTGATTTGCACTGGGTCTTCTGTTTTATAATCTCAGATAGTTTGTCTATAAGCATTGTCAAGGTCATTACCATTGAAGATTGAGAAGTGGTAAAAAAAAGGGCCCAAACATGAAATTTTGGCCCATGTAGCAAAGTTGTAGAATTCACGTAGCAAAATTGTAACCCTACCCAAGTGGTCAAAAAAGTTTAATAACTTCGCCATTTTTCAACAGATTCGGCTAATTTTTGATTTGCCGTATCTTGAAACCATGCTCTTAAAGATTCCAGGCTTTTTTGAACTAATTTATTTATGAACAATGAAATATGATTGATTAAAAAAAACAAGTAGCGCAGGTGTAGATATTCTGGTACAGCATGAAGGAAAACAGGGTTTTCGAGCTAGTAGAGAGCTAGATATTGTAAACTCAACTAGCTCTTGATCTAAAACAAGAAATATTCAAAAATATGAAATTAATTTTTTTGAAAATTCATTTTTGGCAAAAATGCAGTAAACTTCTAAATTGTAGTCAGAATACATGCCTCTGTTTTAGGGATAAGAAGTGATGAAAAATAAAAAACCGTAAAAATTACAAAAACCATATAGGGACATTCACAGACATCTCCTTAACATTCCTACAAAGTTTGGGACTTATTGCTCCATTTTTCTTAAAGTTATGGGCAAAATATGAATTTGATATTTTTGACAATGTAGCATAGTTGTAGATTTTTTTGAAGAAGGGCCGCGACAAGGGTTAGGGAAATTGTTCATAATTCAGTCAAAGCCTTCAACCATGCCTTTCTTTGCATGTATTTCCGTTGTTTAAGAGTTCTTCATTATGTTTACGTGTCATCTCTATTGATTTCATGAAATACATCTAAGATATAAACGCTTAAACTTTTGTAATTTTTTCGTAAGAAATGCATTTCAATTTGCCGACGTAGAGGGCGCAAAAGACAATATCGCTGAACAGCACATCCTTAACGGACCAATAGGAAAATGGCAACACATGTATTCATCCGCCTGTTGCCATGTTCTCTTGTTTCATATTATGTCTCCTTCGTTGAATGCAGGATTCTTCCCACTCATATTTTGCACTTTCGATAATATTAAAAAGCAGTAATACACCTTCAATATTAACACTATTTCAAACTTAAGACGGGATGTACGCATTCTTAGGGGTTGTTGCAAGAAAGTTGCAATTGATTGCAACTCCCCCAAATCTATTGCAAATCCTGAAATCCTTTTGCAAATTGAAATCAATTCTGTTGCAAGAAAGATGCAATTGATTGCATCTTTGCAATCAATTGCTAATTAATTGCAACTTTGCAATACATTCAGGGGTAGTTGCAAATTTTGCAATCGATTTGCAATAGATTGCAAATGCCATAATTGCGGCTGCTCATATAGATGCTAGGAACAAAGCTCCAAATTTGTTCATTTCTTGTAAGAAAAAAAGAAGAAAAAAATATTCAGTACAAATGACATTTTAATGTAATGTAGGATTGCGTAAGAAACTGGTACACAAAGTGTGTAAGGGGTTACTCAGTATGCTAGTATAGGAATCTTCTTCTTCTTCTTACTTCTGATTAAGTCTACGTGGTAGGCTTTCAATGGACTGAAGATTCTTGCAGACTGCCTGGTGCTATTTACATTATAATTCATTATTTACAGATATTTTACAAGCACATAGAAAATCAGCGTGTGGTCGGTCGGGCAGTCCGTTGCAAATCTTGCGTCGCGAACTGCATCTACAGTTTTGAAGCAATTTTGATGAAGCTTTGGTTAACATGATGACATCGAAGTGAAGATGTGCAAGACATGTTTTTTATTTGTCTTTATCTGAGAAAGCTTTGCCATGGTAACCACAATTTTCCAAAAAGCCTTGTGGAGTAAACTACTGCCACAGTATTTGAGTAATTCATTTCAAATTGTTGGTGTATAATGATCTTTAGGTGTAGTTACGTGAGAAACACTTTGTGTTTGTACCCGACAAGGCGTTGCCATGGTAACGGCTTATTTTCTTGAAAATCTAGTGGAGTGATCTCCTTCCACAATTTTGAGGCAATTGAAATCAAATTTGGTGTACATAATGACATTGAAGTGTAGATGTGCAAGACACTTTTTGTGTTTGTCGGAGAAAGCGTTGCCATGGTAACCACAAATTTAAAAAACGTGGAGTGAACTACTTTCACAGTATTTAAAGGGGATGGCTAGTAACCGATCAGTGGGAATCAAAGGGAATGCTGAGGGATGATTGTTCCAATCCTTGTGGGATTCATTATATATCTACTGTTGTGTGAAAATTATTTGCTTCAGAATGGTCTCATATTCAAGTAATGTAAAGATTAATGCCCCGTCACTGACCAGGGACGCTTACCTGGAAACATTAAACTGCAAATTACTTGAATATGAGACCATTCTGAGGCAAATAATTTTCACACAAGAATAGATATATAATGTACTCTTAAATGAATCCCACAAGGATTGGAACAATCATCCTCCAGCATTCCCACTGATTCCCACTGATCAGTTACTAGCCAAATCTAATATGTATAATGATCTATAAGTGTAGTTCTGCAGGACACACTTTGTGTTTGTACCTGAAAAGGCGTCACCATGGTAACGGCAATTTTTTCTTTGAAAATCATGTGGGGTGAAACTATTTCGAGTTTTAAGGCAATGGAACTCAAATTTGGTGTACATGATGACACTGAGGTGTAGACGTGCAAGAGATGTTTTTTATGTTTGTCAGAAAAAGCGTTGCCATGGTAACCACAATTTTCCAAAAACATTGTGGAGTGAACTACTTTCATAGTATTTCAGCAATTCGTTTCAAATTTAGTATGAATAATGATCTATAGGTGCAATTATGCAAGACACACTTAAATGTGTTTGTACCCGACGAAGCGTTGCCATGGTAATGGCATATTTTCTTGAAAATCTTCAGATTTGAACTTCTTTCACTATTTTGAAGCACCTGAACTTAAATTTGGTGTACATAATGACATTGAGGTGTAGATATGCAAAACATGTTTTTGTGTGTCTGTCGGGTAAAGCATTGCCATAGTAAGTACCCAAAACATTGTGGAACGAAATATCAGTTTATCTATTTTAAGTTCAGTATGTAGGGCCTGTAATGATCCAAAGGTGTAGTTATACAAGACACTCTTAATGTTTGTACGTGACGTGTTACCATGGTTACTGCATATTTTCTTCAAATCTTGTGGAGTGAACTACTTCCACAATTATGAAGCAGTCACATTCATCAGGTACTCATGAGGTACTACACATATGTATACACACAGAGACACACACACACACACACACATAGCAAGGTCAGTGCAAGGATAGACACATTTAACAAGAGTACAGTTGAAGTTCTGTTGTCATGGAAACAGTGCATTTTGACCCTAAACTCAAGTTTAAAAATGCAGATTTAAATTCACCTGCAGTTTTCAGGAAATTCAAAAAGCAACTGTAGCCTAAGCACTAGAATGACATTTTTAAATGATGTAAAGTATGAATATGATGCATTACATGATATACACCATACCACACTGAAATTAATCTACTGTATATGCTCAATATTCTGCAAGGTATATATCTTCATGAATTTCCCAAGACAGCTACAGCTGCTACATGTAGTCATGATTTTGAAGACACACAAAAATATCAACTCTGACACTGACATTAGAGTACATCTGCAAACATATATTTCTACATTCAGTACTTTGTACCCCACGATCATGAATTTAACTATACTTGCACACTTATCTCAAAGTCTTGATAAATACTTGTTAAATATATGGCGTGTAGGGGTATTGTTGACATCCAGTGAAGAAAATTGTGAACAAATCAAAGCATTGTTGACACATTATAAGTACAATTTCATAGTTTTGGGGGGTTTTTTTGACGGAGTTTATTCTATTTTTCATTTCAACTGCTTCGAATTCTACAGTTTCGAACTTTTTATGTGTTATACTGGCCTAAGGGGAGTATCGGCGTTGTTCATTCCACACTATCTTCGGTAATCACCTGCACTTTAATCGTGTGGAATGAATTACGTGTTACTATCTATCAAACTCCAATCCTTAACCATACATACATACTTATACATACATAGATAGATACATATTATACATGCACATACATTCACACAAATCCACGTACACACCTTAAAATCTTAATTGCGCGAGCTTAATAATTAATGTCAGTAGAACCTGTATGTTTGATATTGCATACCCACCCATACCACACGTACATGTATGTGTAATCTTCGTCACACACATACACACACGTACACAGACACACACACACACAAACACCTGTAAAGTTGCATTTAATCTCTGCAGTATGACGTGAATGTTTAATGTTGCATACCCACCCATACCACACACAAATACACATACACACACAACACACACAGACACAAACACACACACACACAAACACACACACACACACCTGTAAAGTTACATTTAATTTCTGCAGTATGACGTGAAAGTATAATGTTGCATACCCACCCATATTACACACAAATACACCCCCCCCCCTGCACACACACACACACACACACACACGCACAACAAACTCTATAGTGAATAATTCATAACCACTGGTGAGTGAGCAATGTATTATCTATTACCCCAAGAGGTTTGCCCTCTTGACCCTTTGTACTGCACTGGCCCCAAGATATTTTCACCATGAGAGTTGCCCTTTTGACCCTCTGTACTATTGATACAGTCTATGTGAATATGGTACATGTGATATGGTACCGTCATTGTGAAATGATGCTTTATTTTTAATGTATCATGCTGTTATGTCCATAACATTTATTCCTGTTGCAGTATACAATACATATAGTGTTGGATTGATGATTTTAAGATGATTTTTAGGAGGACCCATGTTATGTCCCTTTTGTCTGATGATATTCCATACCCTACACCTTTACCGGGGGGGGGGGGGGGGGGGGGGGGGGGGGGAAGGCGTCTAAACCATTATACAATCTGCAATCGGCAACGTTTATGTGATATTTGTGTGATACAAATACGCTGGAAATATCAGTATACAATCAAGTGGTAGTACAGTATTGTACACAACTGTATGTATGGTAGCTTTTAATACACACTCAGAGAATGTCTAACGACATTACAATCCTCCCATCTTTTAAACTAAGTGTCACATTACAGCTTGCAAAATGATCACTGTTACATCTGATAAAAGATGGCAATAAAATGATTAACCTTCTAGGACTATCTATAACCCACTCTTTCAGTTTATGAACATGAGAATCAGACACAGGTTGGAATGTTTAACCTTGAATAAATTTTGTCTTTTTCTAAAATCCTTTGACATTTGTTTTTCTTCTGACATCATTTGTTACCTACATCTTGTATAATGCATATGTTTACTGACACAAATGTTATGTACACCCGATCTGTCATTTTTCCTTTTTTCTTTTTTTTTTTTGACTAACACAAAATAGTAAATTACGTATATTACTATAAACTATCAACAGTAAATACTGCTGTTTCAAATCTGAACACTCATAACCTCGACTTTGTTGGAGAACCTTTCATGTTACAACAAGTCTTAAAAACATCAACTACACTGTATTTGCTTCTACATGCAACATGTACTCAACAAGTACACTGTATCTGATGTACATACAGCTTGTACATTAAACACTAGTAGGACACCTATTAAATGACTGAAATATACATTGTAAGATGACCTCATCGTTGCGTTCATATAGAAGTAAACGGTATTCGCTATTCGCTATATGCGCCGTCAAGTCAACCCAGTACACCATCACCCGCACCATCAACTCCCTACTTCTTCCTCCTACACAATCATCCCAGCAATAACGATTTCTAAACTGCACCAGAATATCAGTCTACATGTATTTTTGCTACAGGGCACATCCAGACCAAAATTTTCATCATTTCATAAACGAAAGATGGTATACGCTGCTCGAAAATAGAACAAGCGCGATTCCCACTTTGCTATACTATTCGCAGCCATTCGGTATTTTTGAATAGTACCCTCTTATGTGAACCAGTGTTAGGAAATCCTATCGTTCGATTCAAGCTATTCGCGTGCCCTCAAAAACGAGCACCGAATACCTTAATAGGATACTTCTATGTGAACGCAGCCTGAGGCATTATGGTGTGTAAACTACAGATGTCAATACAAGACACAACTGTCTATCAGCCTTTGACTTATTATACACTGTGATAAGATTAAGAAATGTGACTCATTTGACTTGTCACCTGAAAATCTGTATGCACATGTACATGTACATGAAGAGTTCATGCATGAAAAACAACACATGTAATGTTGTGTGAAATTGTTTCTTTCACAACTCACACACTGTATTCAACTGTGATGAATAACATACTGAAAGCATGTACACTGTTCACATTCTCAACTGTTCCTTTAAACACTTCACATACAGTATTTCAATTGTAATGAATAGCACTGTACTGAAGGCATGTACTTGTTTACACTTTTTCTAACATGTACAGCTGTATGACAAACAAACACCTCCCGTCATTGTGATTAAAGGGTTTCCAGCTAGAATGCATGACTACTGGTTGCAAACAAGACTGTTGCAATACTGATCAAACCTCATTTATACATTGCTCCCTGTACTTTCAGTGGAATGAAATCTGAACAAACAATTCCCTTGTGAACCTTATACTGTAGATTCCACACTATGAAGGCAGATGTGTAATGTACATGAAAAGCAGCACATTCATGTGTAACACACACATGTAATGTAGCAATGTACACATAATGTTGTAGTTTGGCAAGAGAATAAACAGAGGAAAAAATAGATATGCACAAATAATAGGCAAATGCTTAGTCTACACATGTGATGGTTACACAATGTTCGAAAGTGTTCATTGTCTTTACACAATGTGTTGAGTTCAGTCATCATCATGTTCATGAAAGTTTATTATTCAGTTTCATGACACAAAGGCATAAAAGTCAGTCTTAATTTGTGCCTGTGTCTAATGGAATATGCACAATTACAAATGTATCTGTAGTAATCTCGCAAATATCGAGGTGGAGCTCGATTGCGAAAAGGATTTCGTCGTGGAGCTGGAGCATTTCCGCGATTGTTGACTGGTAGAACATCATCGTCGTTCAACATATCTGGGTCATCACTCCCCACATGTGACCCTTGGAGAATCGCGAAACGTGATGAGTTGCGTACGACTCTCTGTGAACCGCGTTCAGCTGTGATAATCGAACTGCGTACTTCCACGACTTTCATGAGGCCGTGGATCAAATGGTGATGAGAACTTTCCCACGTGACCATCGCGCTTCACAAGCACCACATCACCTGGTTTGAACGGTGACTCGCGAACAAGCCTGTGTTTCTCCGCGTTCGCTTTCATCTGCTGCTTTTTCGCGTGGTCGCGATTGCGAATGTGGTGATCATCCTGACTAGGGGTTTGCGGCTAGGGAAGTTGCGTGCGGAGTGGACAATTGAAGATCGTGGTCGCGGGTGGGACACCAGTCGTTGCGTGAGGTGTAGCTCGGTAACTGCGCAAAAAGCTGTACAGATCCTGTTTCCACGATCGATGCTCAGTGGTCGATGTGCAGTGGTCAGCGATAGCACGCTTGATGTCGTCAAAGGCAGATTGATGACGATGATGCCATTCCCATGCTGCATCTTGCCTGGTAAGCATGCGGAGTGGCTCAGATAGGGTCGCTAATCGTGGGATGAAGCGTGCACAATACGTAGCCAACCCGAGAAAACTGCGCACTTCATCACGAGAAGTTGGAGGGGGTGCATCAACTAGCGATTGAACTTTCGCTGGGCTCGGCGAAACACCGGTCGATGAGAAGATGTGTCCAAAGAACTCAATGGACGACTTGTTGACTTCATATTTCGCTTTGTGAAGTGTGAGATTCTTGTCTCTCAACCGCTGCAGGCAATCGTGAAGACGACGATCAAGCTCAGTCTGATCACAACCGAAGATGAGGACATCATCGCTGATATTGATGACACCAGGTAGGCCTGCGAGAACTGACTGAATGAAGTTCTGGAACTGCTCTGCACCGCTGTTCACTCCGAAGTTCAAGCGTTTATACTGAAACAAACCAGCATGAGTCGAGAACAGAGTAAGATAGCGTGAAGCTTCATGGAGTTCGATCTGATGATAGCCACTGTTGAGATCGAGTTTGGAGAAAACCCGAGCTCCATTCAGCTTTGCGATGATGTCATCGATGGTTGGGGTAACGTCTCGTTCATGCCTGATTGCTTGGTTGACAGTTCGCATGTCCACGCAAATTCTGATCTGATCTGGTTGTTTGGGTTTCTGTACAACACGAATAGGCAAAACCCATGGCGTTGGTTGATTACGCACAGGCTCGATGATGTCAAGCTGCTGGAGACGTTCAAGCTCAGCTTCGACACGTTTACGAACATGGAACAGTGGGGTTGCGTGATGGGCGTAACTGACTCATCAACGTGGAGCTTACAAGTTGCATCCTTCAGCTTACCCAATCCGGTAAACCGATCACAAATTCATCAAAGATTGATGAGTTGACCTGTCCACTGATATTGTTAGCGATGCTGATGAGCTGTAATTCACTGGACGTTGACAGGCACAGCAAGGTAGGCCCAGCATGCTGTGTGATGAAAAATGTTGCACGACAGCATCCAGACTTGTAGTGAACTGGAAGTTCGATCTGCCCAAGAAGAGATAATGGACAAGAAGATTCAAACGCGAAGATTTGCTGGTGGGCAGGTTTCAACGCTAGCTGATGGGAAGACACTTTACGCAGAGTTGCTTCGCTCATGATGTTGACTGAAGCACCAGTGTCAAGAATAACATCGGTGTTGACACCATTGATGGAGACTGTCACGGTAGGCAGCTTGTCCTTTTGGGGAGAGTTGACCGTGAAAAGGTAGTTGTCACTGTTGGGATCCTCAGCATTCGCAGTGTTGTAACATGAAGGGGTAGAGGTAGACGGTGTAACAAGTTCATCGGTCACACTCGAGCTCGCTGTGGGTGTGATCATGCTGTGCTAGCACGTTGACATGTTTCCTGTCACGCTGTCGTTTTCAGCAGTACTTAGCGAAATGGTTCAGTTTGTGACAGTATACGCACGTTTGACCGCGAGCTGGACATGGTTTACGTGCATCATGCGGGTAGCGACCTCCACAGTTGTGACACGTTGTGGTACACTGGTAGTGGGACTACGATTACTGTTCACTGAATTGCTCTTACCCACTGGCTGTGGCATGGGCTGAGAGCGATGTGATCGTAAAGTCTGCTGTTGGAACATAGTTTACAGATGATGATGCATGAGCTTTTATCTCATCCGCTTGTGAAGAGGCTGCATTCGCGGCATGGATGATAGACGCTGACGGTCGAGCGAGTAACAAGCGACAGATCCGATTCGCGAAGCAGACGTTGTCCATTCTAATGGCTGCAATGTTCACGCCAATGATGATGTGATCGCGTACCAACGCATCGTGCAGCTCCCAAAGGCCAAATTCACACGAACTGGCAAGAGTTTTTAACGATGTAAGAAAGCTGTCAAACGTCTCACCATCGTGCTGGATTCGCGTGTTGAAGACATATGGCTGCATTGTTCATGCCAATGATGATTGGGATGCGATCGCGTACCAACGAGTCGTGCAGCTCCCCAAATTCACACGAAGAGTTTTTAACGATGTAAGAAAGCTGTCAAACGTCTCACCGTCCTGCTGGATTCGCATGTTGAAGACATATCGCTCGTAAGTTGTGTTGACATGTCCTGTGAAGTGATCATCGAACTTTTTGATCACCTTGTCAAGCTTTTTCGAGTCCGATTCGTTGCTCTGTGAACGTGTTGTAAAATTGTACACAAGCAGTGTAGCGACATGACACGCACGTACTGGATCGCTCTGTGCAAAAACACCGGTTGCGAGTTGTCCATTGTCAAACGTTTGAACGATGCTGATGGGTTAGAAACGTCAAAATCGAGTAGAGCCGGTGGGGGATAATGCTAAAAGATGCCATTGTTGGTCATTCTTTTTGCCAATGTGATATTTGTGTGATACAAATACGCTGGAAATATGATCGGACTCGGTAAAACTGCACTGGTTACGAGTTCGGTGGCATCGTACTCGTACTACAGTACCTGACGATGTATCGTGTCTTTCAATCGCACATCAGTATACAATCAAGTGTTGAGAGTACAGTGTACACAACTGTATGGTAGCTTTTAATACACAATCAAAGAATGTCTAACGACATTACAGCAAAGTGCCTACAATGTATTTTTTCAGATAGTCAGAACACTGGTTACATACAGATTCAGCAGTTTGTGTGGGGAATGGCAAATGAGATGACCAGATAGTACCATGTGGGTGTCCAGGGAATGGAATGTTGGATGACCGTGAGAATGGCTGACCGGGGATAGAGTGGAATGTGGTTGTCATGGAAATGGTTATGTAACTGGGCAGGATGGTAGTGAAGAATTAAAGGGATGGAACAGCATTGGTGGAGATGAGAATTGGGCTTTTAACTTTTTGTGAGATACCAAGAAAACACATATGATATTGTACAGAGCATACCATTTAAAGAGGAATTCAAAGTTTATTTGATGAATGTCGGGTTTGGAATGACTGATACATCCAAAAACAAAGTAAAACAAAGCGATCATAATTAAGTGTGGGTCCCACACTTAATTAGAATCGCTCTTTTTTTGGATATCTTAGCCATTTCAAAACCAATTTTCATTAAAATAAATGTTGAATTCCTCATAGAATTACATGCTCTTTCATATTTCATAAGAGATTTCTCATTAATCTCACCAAAAATGTGAGAAACATGAAAATAAGTCTCAACTAAAACTGTATGATCCCTATAACTCAAGAGATGAAACTGCATTACATTATATATACATGATTCATAAACACAATAGGAAGGAGCATATTGAAAGAGTGACAGATAAAGACACACTGAACTGTTGCCGGTACATGAGTCTGAAAGCAATTTGGATAAGGGATTAAGCTGGCCACCATGTCAATTGATAAAGGAACAAGACACTGTTGCTATGTCTACTAACAATGAATATGATTTACAACTAATCTTTTCAAACAGAGGATGAGTCTTACAATATGACAACAAAGAAGGGCATTTTTTTTTCTTGGTATTTAATACTAACCCAAAACCTAACCAAACCTTACCCATCCTATCCAAATATTATATTCACACATACATGCATACATACATACATACGTACCCAAACATATCATATGTGAACATGAGCAACAATTGAAGAGTTTGTTCGCAAAAAAAAACGATAAGTCCATATTTGCCAAATGGAAAAATAAAGAGAATGATAAGAAATTTTTTGCTTCTTTTGACCATAACTTCAAAAATGTACCTTTAGGCTCTATACGTTGTATGTAGTGAACAATATATCATTTATAAGGTATTATTTTGTACCGGTAATTTATGACAGAGACCGTACTTCAAAATCTTTAAAAATGGACTTATCGGTTTTTGCAAACAAACACTTCAATTAGACTATTGAATTTACAGTCTTACTAGAGTTCGATCACAGTATAAGATGTGAATATTCAATGTTACCAGTACATACCCATCCATATGGCACACACACACACACACACTAAAACACAAACACATGAAAAGTTGCATTTAATCACAGGACGTTAATGTTTGATGTTGCATCATACCCACCCATACCACACAAACATGTACACATGCACACACACACAAACACAAATTGACTCAATTTCAACATAGAAAAGCACTCGCAGTTGGACTTTAAAGGTAGGGAATACCTTTTACAGACCTCCCAAAATGCAGCAAAACATTAAATATGAACCTCAGGGGACTTGCTCAGGCCACTGCTTAGAAATTTGGAAGTCAACAGTTATCTAAAATTTGAATAATGCACAAAACTCAACTTCTCAGTAGTTCTGTGTGTCAGCCACACTTAAGCCTTTTTGTTGCATTCTTCTGTATTTGTGATCTATAAACACAAATCTAAAAGTACAAGAGCTGATGTAATAACATATAGAGTGCGTGGCAAGAATGTATATAGAAATGTTAGTAAGTGTTTATGAACTTTCTTCACAAAATATACATGATGGACACACATGCAGTACATGGGTCTGCAAAGGTAGCCTAGTAATGTACTGGAATTTACGGTGAGCCCCGAAAACAATTCAATTCAAAATCTAACGGTCAAAAAAATGTACTAAATGTTACCTTCCACTTTCAATACTTTATGGGAGTTTCTAATATGATACTCTCTTCAACATACCACTGTATTTATACAACTCTTCATTTAAGGCGTGCAAATGGGATTCCCTACCTTTAAAATATATTAGGCCTATATGCATGTTTGTATAGCATGGGTAACATGTAAATGTACGTATGTATTTACATACAACTGAGACTGCACACCAGTATAGACTGTGAATTCATGAAGTCAGTCTCGCAGGAATCGAACCCACATCAGTCATCAGTCAATTATGTAAATTGATAGGTATTCATTTGTGTGTGTGTGTGTGTGTGTGTGTGCGCATGCATGCATGTTCGTGTGTGCATGTGTATGTGTAAGAGTAGCATAGCGCTGTGCCTATTGCCTTCTTCTACTCATTTTTCATATCATAATGATCCCATACATAGTCATGGCCCAATTTTTAGTTCAGCCAAAATGCTGCATCTGCAAAGCAAGACTTGCCGCGACCTTGCAGCATACTCTTCCAGGCCAGTGAGGGAGGCTTAAGAGTCTGCGGCAGATCAAAATAATTAAAACAGGAGGGGTGCACCTAAACTGCTTCACTATACAGCAATCTGTCCACCATACTGGTGCAAGCAGCCAGGCCAGTAGTTGTGGGGAGCACTTGGCCAAGTAACCTGTCCTGAGACAGTTAAAATAGTGTGTGAAACAATGATTTCTTTTTTTAATTCACCATTGCCCAGTGACTGGACACCTCATACAATGAATTTCATCCATACTGAACATATCGCAGAGGTTTTTAATCAATAAAAAGCAAAAATAAAGAAATAAAGTTGGGTCAATCTAAAAGTTCCTTTTTACGCAGTTTGTTGTAATCAATTTCAACACAGAAAAGCACTTGCAATTGGACACTTTAATTTGCAAAATAAAGAATCGTAGCATCATATGAACTTACCTCCAATAAATGTTAGTCTGACTTTCCTCATCATAGTTGGTCTCATGTTGATAGAGCAAGAAATAATTAAAACAGGAGGGGTCCATCTAAACTGCTTCACTATTCAACTTCTACAGCAATCTGTCCACCATACTGGTGCAAGCAGCCAGGCCAGTAGTTGTGGGGAACACTTGGCCCAGTAACCTGTCCTGAGACAGTTAAAATAGTGTGTGAAACAATTATTTTTTTTTTTAAATTCACCATTGCCCAGTGACTGGGCACCTCATACAATGAATTTCATCTGAACTGAACATACCGCAGAGGTTTTTAATCAATAAAAAGCAAAAATAAAGAAATAAAGTCGGGTCAATCTAAAAGTTCCTTTTTTGCCTTACTCAATTTCAACACAGAAAAGCACTCGCAATTGGACACTATAATTTGCAAAATAAAGAATCGTAGCATCATATGAACTAACCTATGATAAATGTTAGTCTGACTTTCATCATCATAGTTGGTCTCATGTTAATAGAGCAAAAAAAAAATTAAACAGGAGGGGTCTGTAATGTTAGATATTCTCTGATTGTGTATTAAAAGCTACCATACATACAGTTGTGTACAATACTGTACTACCACTTGATTGTACGTATACTGTGCGATTGAAAGACACGATACATCGTGACACGGAATAAACGATGCCACCGAACCTGTAATCAGTTCCTTCGAGTCTGATCATATTTTCAGCATAACTGCTTCACTATTCAACTTCTGTCCACTCCACTGGTGCAAGCAGCCAGGCCAGTAGTTGTGGGGAGCACTTGGCCCAGTAACCTGTCCTGAGACAGTTAAAATAGTGTGTGAAACTATGATTTTTTTTTTTAATTCACCATTGACTAGTGACTGGACACCTCATACAATGAATTTCATCTATACTGAACATATCGCAGAGGTTTTTAATCAATAAAAAGCACAAATAAAGAAATAAAGTTGGGTCAATCTAAAAGTTCCTTTTTTACAGAGTTTGCCTTACCGGTACTCAATTTCAACACAGAAAAACACTTGCAGTTGGACACTATTATTTGCAAAATAAAGAATCGTAGCACCATATGAACTAACCTACTATAAATGTGAGTCTGACTTTCCTCATCACTAGTTGGTCTCATGTTCAGACTGCGTTCACATAGAAATATACGGTATTCGGTATTCGATATTCGCTATTCGGGCACCCAGTACACCATCACCCGCACCTTCAACTCACCATCCCATGCAGTGAGGATTTCTTCCTCCTACATCCCAGCAAATCTTTTTAACAATTTCTAAACTGCATCAGAATGTCAGTCTATCTGCTTATTTTTGCTATAGGGCAAGTCCAGACCATAAATTGTCATTATTTCATAAACGAGAGATGGTATACGCTGCAAGAAAATCGAACAAGCTCAATTCAACTATGCTATACTATTCTATGCTATTCGGTACTTTTGAATAGTGCCCTCTTATGTGAACCTGTGTTAGGAAATCCTATCATTCGATTCAAGTTATTCGCGTGCCCTCGAAAATGAGCACCGAATACCCGAATAGTATACTTCTATGTGAATGGAGCCTTAGGCTGCGTTCACATAGAAGTATACGGTATTCGCTATTCGCTATTCGCTATGCGCCGTCAAGTCGACCCAGTACACCATCACCCTCACCATCAACTCCCTACTTCTTCCTCCTACACAATCATCCCAGCAAGAACAATTTCTAAACTGCACCAGGATCTCGGTCTACATGCCTATTTTTTCAAAAAATTTTCATCATTTCATAAACGAAGGATGGTATACGCTGCTCGAAAATCGAACAAGCGCGATTCCCACTATGCTATACTATTCGCAGCTATTTGGCATTTCGAATAGTGCTCTAGCTGCTCTTATGTGAACCGGTGTTAGGAAATCCTATCGTTCGATTCAAGCTATTCGCGTGCCCTCGAAAACGAGCCCCGAATACCCGAATAGTACACTTCTATGTGAACGCAGACTAATAAAGCAAAAAATAATTAAAACAGGAGGGGTCCATCTAAACTGCTTCACTATTCAACTTCTACAGCAATCTGTCCACCATAATCTTATGGTGCAAGCAGACAGGCCAGTAGTTGTGGGAAGCAGTTGGCCCAGTAACCTCTCCTGAGACAGTTAAAATAGTGTGTGAAACAATGATTTTTTTTTCTTTTAATTCACCATTGCCCAGTCTCTGGACACCTCATACAATGAATTTCATCTATACTGAACATATCACTGAGGTTTTTAATCAATAAAAAGCAAAAATAAAGAAATAAAGTTGGGTCAATCTAAAAGTTCCTTGTTTACGCAGTTTGCCGTACTCAATTTCAACACAAAAAAGCACTTGCAATTGGACACTATGATTTGCAAAATAAAGAATCGTAGCATCATATGAACTTACCTCCAATAAATGTTAGTCTGACTTTCCTCATCATAGTTGGTCTCATGATAATAGAGCAAAAAATAATTAAAACAGGAGGGGTCCATCTAAACTGCTTCACTATTCAACTTCTACAGCAATCTGTCCACCATACTGGTGCAAGCAGCCAGGCCAGTAGTTGTGGGGAGCACTTGGCCCAGTAACCCATCCTGAGACAGTTAAAATAGTGTGTGAAACAATTATTTTTTTTTATTCTTTATACCATTGCCCAGTGACTGGACACCTCATACAATGAATTTCATCTATACTGAATATATCGCAGAGGTTTTTATTCCATAATAAACAATAAATATGAAATAAAGTAGGGGGAATCTAAATACCTGGTAGGTGCATGTTTCCATCGCGCGCGCGCAGCTGCAACAGGCAGTGAGGTACTGCATCTGTTATACCGATCACTACCAGACACTCGCCCAATGATTCAGGCAGACGTCTACGCTGTAGGCTAACATTTACCTCAAAACCTACTAACCTATGATAAATGTTAGTCTGACTTTCCTCATCATAGTTGGTCTCATGTTAATAGAGCAAGAAATAATTAAAACAGGAGGGGTCCATCTAAACTGCTTCACTATTCAACTTCTACAGTAATCTGTCCACCATACTGGTGCAAGCAGCAAGGCCAGTAGTTGTGGGGAGCACTTGGCCCAGTAACCTGTCCTGAGACAGTTAAAATAGTGTGTGAAACAATGATTTTTTTCTTTTAATTCACCATTGCCCAGTGACTGGACACCTCATACAATGAATTTCATCTATACTGAACATATTGCAGAGGTTTTTAATCAATAAAAATCAAAAATAAAGAAATAAAGTTGGGTCAATCTAAAAGTTCCTTTTTTACGCAGTTTGCCGTACTCATTTTCAACGCAGAAAAGCACAGTTTGCAATTGGACACAATCATTTGCGAAATAAAGAATCATTGCATCATATGAACTTACCTCCGATAAATGTTAGTCTGACTTTCCTGAACAAAGTTGATCTCATGTTAATATATAGAGTAGAAAATAATTAAAACAGGAGGGGTCAATCTAAACTGCTTCACTATTCAACTTCTACAGCAATCTGTCCACCATATTGGTGCAAGCAGCCAGGCCAGTAGTTGTGGGGAGCACTTGGCCCAGTAACCTGTCCTGAGACAGTTAAAATATAGTGTGTGAAACAATGAATTTTTTCTTTTAATTCACCATTGCCCAGTCACTGGACACCTCATACATTGAATTTCATCTATACTGAACATATCGCAGAGGTTTTTAATCAATAAAAAGCAAAAATAAAGAAATAAAGTTGGGTCAATCTAAAACTTCCTAATTTTTTACGCAGTTTGCCGTATTCAATTTCAACACAGAAGAGCACTTACCATTGGACACTATAATTTGCAAAATAAAGAATCGTAGCATCATATGAACTCACATCCGATAAATATTAGTCTGACTTTCCTCATCATAGTTGGTCTCATGTTAATAGAGCAGAAAATAATTAAAACAGGAGGGGTCAATCTAAACTACTTCACTATTCAACTACTACAGCAATCTGTCCACCATACTGGTGCAAGCAGCCAGGCCAGTAGTTGTGGGGAGCACTTGGCCCAGTAATCCGTCCTGAGACAGTTAAAATAGTGTGTGAAACAATGAATTTTCTTTTTTAATTCACCATTGCCCAGTGACTGGACACCTCATACAATGAATTTCATCCATACTGAACATATCGCATAGGTTTTTAATCGATAATAAACTAAAACTAAGAAATAAAGTAGGGGGAATCTAAATAGGTGCATGTTTGCATCGCAGCTGCAACAGGCAGTGAGGTACTGCAGCTGTATACCGATCGCTACCAGACACTCGCCCGACGATTCAGGCAGACGTCTAGGCTAACATTTACCTCAAAATTCTCAAAATTAACAATAGGGTTTTTAAGCTAGGTGAGGGATATATAAAAAACGATTATTCGTTCCTAGGAATTTATGACTGGGGAGAAGGAACTACGAGTATTCAGGGAATACAGAGTGTCCAAATGTGATAAGTTTTTGAGGAAAATCTACGTATCAAACGAACGTAAATAGTTCCGGCTCTTTCATCGAGTCTGCCTCACGTCAACAGCAAGATGAATCTTTGTCACCGAGATTCTTTTTTTTATAGGAAAACGACATTGGAGTGGTTATATGGAGTTTATTTTTTGTTGATAACGCCTATCAAAATTCAAAAACCAGGAAAAGACTCCAAATTAAATTGTCTTTCAGGACACAAAACCCTACAACAAGTCGTAGATCGAGGAAAAAGATATAAGACGCTAAACATGCGCGAAAAGACGCCATTTTTTAACGAAAATGAATCAAAATCGAAAAATCAAGATTTCATTAAAAACTTACCAACTAAATGTACGATTTCCTCCACAAAATCAACTTTTCATAAAAGAAGAAGTCCTCTCTAAACAAAATCCACACTTATTTGACAATCCAACGCTCAAAAATGTCAAAACAAGCACACTTTCTCGAGAGAGTGAAGGCACGTAGCAGAGCTGTACACATGACGCAGCAAATGTAGTTTTTACGTAGCATGTAAGAATTACGTAGCACAGTTGTAGAAATCCGGTAGCAAAAATGTAGATCCAATGTAGCATAGTAGATTTTCCGTAGCATAGTAGAATTTTCGTAGCAGAAGTAGATATCTCGTTGCACAAATGTAGATTTCTCGTAGCAGAGTTGTCATAACCATGGCCCTAACCCTAACCCTAACCCTAACCCTCTAACCCTAACCCTAACCCTAACCCTAACCCTAACCCTAACCCTAACCCTAACCCTAACCCTAACCCTAACCCTAACCCTAACCCTAACCCTAACCCTAACCCTAACCCTAACCCTAACCCTAACCCTAACCCTAACCCTAACCCTAACCCTAACCCTAACCCTAACCCTAACCCTAACCCTAACCCTAACCCTAACCCTAACCCTAACCCTAACCCTAACCCTAACCCTAACCCTACCCAACCCAACCCTACCCTAACCCTAACCCAACCCTAACCCTAACCCTAACATTTACCCCTAAACCCTATCCCCTAACTCTAAAACTAACCCAACCCTAACCCTAACCCTTACCCCTAACAGTAAAACTTACTCGACCCTAACCCTAACCCTAACCTAGTTTCCTGCCTTAACATTTGGCGCTACATGGAAATTAAATCACAATTCGTAGCTGTCGGCTTCATAGCCAATATATGCACGTACGGAAATTTTACAGCCAGACTCAGCACATGTATGGAAATTCCCCAGCCACAGTCAAGCAGTTTCCCGCTTTAACAGTTGGCGCGAAATTCAAATATTAACAGTTGGCGCGAAATTCAAATATTAACAGTTGGCAATACATTGAAATTAAATAACAATTCTTAGTTTATGCTGCTTACAGCCAATTCATACACGTATGGAAATTTCCCAGCCAGACTCAGCACATGTATGGTAGCCACAGTCAGCCAGTTTCCCGCTTTAACAGTTGGCGCGAAATTCAAATATTAACAGTTGGCGCTACATTCAAATTAAATCACAATTCTTAGTTGTACTGGTTACATAGCCAATACATACATGTATGGAAATTCCCCAGCCAGACTCGGCACATATGTTAGCCACAGTCAGCCAGTTTCCCGCCTTAACAGTTGGCGCGAAATTCAAATATTAACAGTTGGCGATATATTCAAATTAAATCACAAGTCCTAGCTGTGCTTCTTACATGATAGCCAATACATAAAAGTATGGAACTTCACCAGCCAGACTCAGCACAAGTATGGCAATTCCCAGCCACAATCAGCCAGTCTAACCCTAAGTCTCGTCCTAATTGGAAGTAGTATAATTGGAATTCAAATTGTATTTCAGAGTATTTCAAACCACCATGGCGGGAATTTACATCAACAGGGATATCGATAGTGCCATCCTGATTAGAAATCACAATGTTATGCGTGCCCAGTTTAAGCACAAGTATTTTTGTGGGACAGCGATCATCATCAGGGCCTCCAACGAAGGTGTAATTTCGAGCATAGCCTCCTTATCCAGGCAGGAAACGACGAGGGTCTGAACGCATTATGTCCTCACTAACTACCCTTTGGCTGCCTTCAATGGGCGAATCCAAAAGTTCCTGGTTGAGAAGCCGTGCACGGGTAATGTATAATGTACTTTTTTTTTTCAAATGAAATTACGTATTTGGGGTGAACATTAATACAATTGATATTGATATGAAGGTAGAAACTACATTCTTCTTGCCACAAGAGGGCATTATTGCAATTTATACATGTGCATACTAGCATTATTCTTTACATTTGTTTTCCAACATTTTTTGAAAAGAAAGATTCAAAGGAAAAAACTGAGAAAATGTGTAAAAAAAACTAGGAAAAACCATTCTAATGGTTCTTTACACGTTTTTTACACGTATTTTTTCCTATTTGTATTCAATATAGCCGAGGGCCTTGGCCTCGACATTTGGGTAACACACTGCACCACTTCAGAAGAGGTGGAAAAAGTGATAAAAGAAACCAACCACAACCAGATCATGGTAAACGGCGAATTTTGGAGAGCGTTTGGCGAATGGATAGAAGTGAGTTCTTGAAATGTTGCAACCTACATTGCTATCCCATCCATAACTACCCTTTAGCGTCAGTAAAATAGCATCAGAGAGAAGAAAAAATCTTTGCTAAATTGACCCAAATTTAAAATGAATTACGTCAAAATATCACAAAGTATAACAAAGCGTGACGAAGTATGATGAAGTAAAGCGATAAACTGACCAGCTTGTATTGATTCAATAGGATTATTTCGATGATTACAATTTGTTTCTAATAACACTTATTCAAATCCATTTTCTGTTACAAAACACCCTTCGTAAACAAGAAAGGGTGTTCCAACCGAAGGCGGACATGCTAGGAGTTACTGCAATCCTGAAGGTGGCGACAGATGGCTCCATCATTGACATTGTGAGTAAATATTCATATTTAATTATTTTTTCTAAAGTTCAAATGAAAAATGCAGGTATTCATTTATCATTTTGTTGAATAGCAGATGGGAGGTATGGAAAGAAACTTCAAAGACGTCTGGAAGCAATACTAATTGGAATTAAACTTTGCAATTCACATATAAAACACTTTACTCATGGCTTAAAAGTTCCCTTAAATATGAATGCTTAACAACGATTAGTCTTCCTTCCAGCCGCCTTCAAATTTCATGTACAAAGTCTATGGATTTTTCTACTTAGAATATTTTTCGACTTCTCCATAGGCAATGTATATAAAATTTTAAAGACGCCTGGAGTGAAGATTAATTCGAGTTACAATTTCAAAGTCCAATATGCTGGACCTGACACCGGACTTTACATTTTTTTGAAGTATGAGTCCTTCAATACAATTAGTTCTCCTTCCAGACGCTTTCAAATATTTCTATGTACAAACATATGGTAACTTAAAAAAGGGCTAGAGTAAAGACTACTTCAAGTTTCAAACTTATATATTTCGGACTTTGCACCGAACTCAAGTTTTTTCTCAAGTATGAGTGCTAAACTAAGTTTAGTCTTCCTTCCAGGCGATTTCAAATATTGTACATGTAGTATACATCAAAAAATCAAAGTCACCTGGAGCAAAGACTAATTACAATTAAACTTTGAAACTCACATATGTTGGACCTTCCACCAGACTTAACATTTTCCCACAGTATGAATTCTTCAATACAATTAGTTCTCCTTCCAGACGCTTTCAAATATTTCTATGTACAAACATATGGTAACTTGAAAGACGGCTGGAGCAAAGACTACTTCTAATTAGACTTTAAAACTTATATATTTTGGACTTTGTTCACAACTTCAGTTTTTTCTCAAGTATGAGTGCTTAACTAAGTTTAATCTTCCCTCCAGGCGCTTTCAAATATTGTATATATAGTACAAAGGAAAATTTTCAAAGACACCTGGAGAGAAGACTAATTGGACTTACAATTTCAAAGTCCGATATGTTTGATCTGCCACCGGACTCAACACATTTGTCAAGTATCAGTCCTTCAATACAATTAGTTCTCCTTCCAGACCCTTTCAAGTATTTCTATGTACAAACATACGGTAAATTAAAAAACGGCTGGAGTAAAGACTACTTCAAGGTAGACTTTTAAACAGATATATATTGGACTTTGTACCGAACTTAAGTTTTTTCTTAAGTATGAGTGCTTAACTAAGTTTAGTCTTCCTTCCAGGCCCTTTCAAATATTGTACATATAGTATATATCAAAAAATTCAAAGTCGCCTGAAGCGAAGACTAATTACACTTACACTTTCAAACTTTCATATGTTGGATCTTCCACCAGACTTAACATTTTACAAAAGTATGAATCCTTAACTATGATTACTTTTTCTTCCAGACGCTTTTGAAATTTTTTATGTACAAAACAAATGGCAAATTTAAAAACGGCTGGAGCAAAAACTACTGGGAGTTAAGATCTGAAATCTTTGAATTATCTTAGTCTCGATAAGACCTATCTACACTATTAATTTCAACTCTTAACTATATACTTCATATACTGCGGAATACCCGTAACTCTAACCCTAACCCTAACCCTAACCCTAACCCTAACCCTAACCCTAACCCTAACCCTAACCCTAACCCTAACCCTAACCCTAACCCTAACCCCCCCCCTAACCCTAACCCTAACCCTAACCCTAACCCTAACCCTAACCCTAACCCTAACCCTAACCCTAACCCTAACCTAACCCTAACCCTAACCCTAACCCTAACCCTAACCCTAACCCTAACCCTAACCCTAACCCTAACCCTAACCCCTAACCCCTAACCCTAACCCTAACCCTAACCCTAACCCTAACTAGGGTTATGGAAGTGACATGGTCATAGTTTTGGGGCCCTAAATTCTTTATCACTTATTGATTTGCACTGGGTCTTCTGTTTTATAATCTCAGATAGTTTGTCTATAAGCATTGTCAAGGTCATTACCACTGAAGATTGAGAAGTGGTAAAAAAAAGGGCCCAAACATGAAATTTTGGCCCATGTAGCAAAGTTGTAGAATTCACGTAGCAAAATTGTAACCCTACCCAAGTGGTCAAAAAAGTTTAATAACTTCGCCATTTTTCAACAGATTCGGCTAATTTTTGATTTGCCGTATCTTGAAACCATGCTCTTAAAGATTCCAGGCTTTTTTGAACTAATTTATTTATGAACAATGAAATATGATTGATTAAAAAAAACAAGTAGCGCAGGTGTAGATATTCTGGTACAGCATGAAGGAAAACAGGGTTTTCGAGCTAGTAGAGAGCTAGATATTGTAAACTCAACTAGCTCTTGATCTAAAACAAGAAATATTCAAAAATATGAATTTAATTTTTTTGAAAATTCATTTTTGGCAAAAATGCAGTAAACTTCTAAATTGTAGTCAGAATACATGCCTCTGTTTTAGGGATAAGAAGTGATGAAAAATAAAAAACCGTAAAAATTACAAAAACCATATAGGGACATTCACAGACATCTCCTAAACATTCCTACAAAGTTTGGGACTTATTGCTCCATTTTTCTTAAAGTTATGGGCAAAATATGAATTTGATATTTTTGACAATGTAGCATAGTTGTAGATTTTTTTGAAGAAGGGCCGCGACAAGGGTTAGGGAAATTGTTCATAATTCAGTCAAAGCCTTCAACCATGCCTTTCTTTGCATGTATTTCCGTTGTTTAAGAGTTCTTCATTATGTTTACGTGTCATCTCTATTGATTTCATGAAATACATCTAAGATATAAACGCTTAAACTTTTGTAATTTTTTCGTAAGAAATGCATTTCAATTTGCCGACGTAGAGGGCGCAAAAGACAATATCGCTGAACAGCACATCCTTAACGGACCAATAGGAAAATGGCAACACATGTATTCATCCGCCTGTTGCCATGTTCTCTTGTTTCATATTATGTCTCCTTCGTTGAATGCAGGATTCTTCCCACTCATATTTTGCACTTTCGATAATATTAAAAAGCAGTATTACACCTTCAATATTAACACTATTTCAAACTTAAGACGGGATGTACGCATTCTTAGGGGGTGTTGCAAGAAAGTTGCAATTGATTGCAACTCCCCCAAATCTATTGCAAATCCTGAAATCCTTTTGCAAATTGAAATCAATTCTGTTGCAAGAAAGATGCAATTGATTGCATCTTTGCAATCAATTGCTAATTAATTGCAACTTTGCAATACATTCAGGGGTAGTTGCAAATTTTGCAATCGATTTGCAATAGATTACAAATGCCATAATTGCGGTTGCTCATATAGATGCTAGGAACAAAGCTCCAAATTTGTTCATTTCTTGTAAGAAAAAAAGAAGAAAAAAATATTCAGTATAAATGACATTTTAATGTAATGTAGGATTGCGTAAGAAACTGGTACACAAAGTGTGTAAGGGGTTACTCAGTATGCTAGTATAGGAATCTTCTTCTTCTTCTTACTTCTGATTAAGTCTACGTGGTATCTTTCAATGGACTGAAGATTCTTGCAGACTGCCTGGTGCTATTTACATTATAATTCATTATTTACAGATATTTTACAAGCACATAGAAAATCAGCGTGTGGTCGGTCGGGCAGTCCGTTGCAAATCTTGCGTCGCGAACTGCATCTACAGTTTTGAAGCAATTTTGATGAAGCTTTGGTTAACATGATGACATCGAAGTGAAGATGTGCAAGACATGTTTTTTATTTGTCTTTATCTGAGAAAGCTTTGCCATGGTAACCACAATTTTCCAAAAAGCCTTGTGGAGTAAACTACTGCCACAGTATTTGAGTAATTCATTTCAAATTGTTGGTGTATAATGATCTTTAGGTGTAGTTACGTGAGAAACACTTTGTGTTTGTACCCGACAAGGCGTTGCCATGGTAACGGCTTATTTTCTTGAAAATCTAGTGGAGTGATCTCCTTCCACAATTTTGAGGCAATTGAAATCAAATTTGGTGTACATAATGACATTGAAGTGTAGATGTGCAAGACACTTTTTGTGTTTGTCGGAGAAAGCGTTGCCATGGTAACCACAAATTTAAAAAACGTGGAGTGAACTACTTTCACAGTATTTAAAGGGGATGGCTAGTAACCGATCAGTGGGAATCAAAGGGAATGCTGAGGGATGATTGTTCCAATCCTTGTGGGATTCATTATATATCTACTGTTGTGTGAAAATTATTTGCTTCAGAATGGTCTCATATTCAAGTAATGTAAAGATTAATGCCCCGTCACTGACCAGGGACGCTTACCTGGAAACATTAAACTGCAAATTACTTGAATATGAGACCATTCTGAGGCAAATAATAGATATATAATGTACTCTTAAATGAATCCCACAAGGATTGGAACAATCATCCTCCAGCATTCCCACTGATTCCCACTGATCAGTTACTAGCCAAATCTAATATGTATAATGATCTATAAGTGTAGTTCTGCAGGACACACTTTGTGTTTGTACCTGAAAAGGCGTCACCATGGTAACGGCAATTTTTTCTTTGAAAATCATGTGGGGTGAAACTATTTCGAGTTTTAAGGCAATGGAACTCAAATTTGGTGTACATGATGACACTGAGGTGTAGACGTGCAAGAGATGTTTTTTATGTTTGTCAGAAAAAGCGTTGCCATGGTAACCACAATTTTCCAAAAACATTGTGGAGTGAACTACTTTCATAGTATTTCAGCAATTCGTTTCAAATTTAGTATGAATAATGATCTATAGGTGCAATTATGCAAGACACACTTAAATGTGTTTGTACCCGACGAAGCGTTTGCCATGGTAATGGCATATTTTCTTGAAAATCTTCAGATTTGAACTTCTTTCACTATTTTGAAGCACCTGAACTTAAATTTGGTGTACATAATGACATTGAGGTGTAGATATGCAAAACATGTTTTTGTGTGTCTGTCGGGGAAAGCATTGCCATAGTAAGTACCCAAAACATTGTGGAACGAAATATCAGTTTATCTATTTTAAGTTCAGTATGTAGGGCCTGTAATGATCCAAAGGTGTAGTTATGCAAGACACTCTTAATGTTTTGTACGTGACGTGTTTACCATGGTTACTGCATATTTTCTTCAATCTTGTGGAGGTGAACTACTTCCACAATTATGAAGCAGTCACATTCATCAGGTACTCATGAGGTACTACACATATGTATACACACAGAGACACACACACACACACACATAGCAAGGTCAGTGCAAGGATAGACACATTTAACAAGAGTACAGTTGAAGTTCTGTTGTCATGGAAACAGTGCATTTTGACCCTAAACTCAAGTTTAAAAATGCAGATTTAAATTCACCTGCAGTTTTCAGGAAATTCAAAAAGCAACTGTAGCCTAAGCACTAGAATGACATTTTTAAATGATGTAAAGTATGAATATGATGCATTACATGATATACACCATACCACACTGAAATTAATCTACTGTATATGCTCAATATTCTGCAAGGTATATATCTTCATGAATTTCCCAAGACAGCTACAGCTGCTACATGTAGTCATGATTTTGAAGACACACAAAAATATCAACTCTGACACTGACATTAGAGTACATCTGCAAACATATATTTCTACATTCAGTACTTTGTACCCCACGATCATGAATTTAACTATACTTGCACACTTATCTCAAAGTCTTGATAAATACTTGTTAAATATATGGCGTGTAGGGGTATTGTTGACATCCAGTGAAGAAAATTGTGAACAAATCAAAGCATTGTTGACACATTATAAGTACAATTTCATAGTTTTTTGGGGTTTTTTTGACGGAGTTTATTCTATTTTTCATTTCAACTGCTTCGAATTCTACAGTTTCGAACTTTTTATGTGTTATACTGGCCTAAGGGGAGTATCGGCGTTGTTCATTCCACACTATCTTCGGTAATCACCTGCACTTTAATCGTGTGGAATGAATTACGTGTTACTATCTATCAAACTCCAATCCTTAACCATACATACATACTTATACATACATAGATAGATACATATTATACATGCACATACATTCACACAAATCCACGTACACACCTTAAAATCTTAATTGCGCGAGCTTAATAATTAATGTCAGTAGAACCTGTATGTTTGATATTGCATACCCACCCATACCACACGTACATGTATGTGTAATCTTCGTCACACACATACACACACGTACACAGACACACACACACACACAAACACCTGTAAAGTTGCATTTAATCTCTGCAGTATGACGTGAATGTTTAATGTTGCATACCCACCCATACCACACACAAACACACACACACACACCTGTAAAGTTACATTTAATTTCTGCAGTATGACGTGAAAGTATAATGTTGCATACCCACCCATATTACACACAAATACACCCCCCCCCCCCGCACACACACACACACACACACACGCACAACAAACTCTATAGTGAATAATTCATAACCACTGGTGAGTGAGCAATGTATTATCTATTACCCCAAGAGGTTTGCCCTCTTGACCCTTTGTACTGCACTGGCCCCAAGATATTTTCACCATGAGAGTTGCCCTTTTGACCCTCTGTATTATTGATACAGTCTATGTGAATATGGTACATGTGATATGGTACCGTCATTGTGAAATGATGCTTTATTTTTAATGTATCATGCTGTTATGTCCATAACATTTATTCCTGTTGCAGTATACAATACATATAGTGTTGGATTGATGATTTTAAGATGATTTTTAGGAGGACCCATGTTATGTCCCTTTTGTCTGATGATATTCCATACCCTACACCTTTACCGGGGGGGGGGGGGGGGGGGGGGGGGGGAAGGCGTCTAAACCATTATACAATCTGCAATCGGCAACGTTTATGTGATATTTGTGTGATACAAATACGCTGGAAATATGATCGGACTCGGGAGAACTGGTTACGGGTTCGGTGGCATTGTTTATTCCCTCTCACGATGTATCGTGTCTTTCAATCGCACATCAGTATACAATCAAGTGGTAGTACAGTATTGTACACAACTGTATGTATGGTAGCTTTTAATACACACTCAGAGAATGTCTAACGACATTACAATCCTCCCATCTTTTAAACTAAGTGTCACATTACAGCTTGCAAAATGATCACTGTTACATCTGATAAAAGATGGCAATAAAATGATTAACCTTCTAGGACTATCTATAACCCACTCTTTCAGTTTATGAACATGAGAATCAGACACAGGTTGGAATGTTTAACCTTGAATAAATTTTGTCTTTTTCTAAAATCCTTTGACATTTGTTTTTCTTCTGACATCATTTGTTACCTACATCTTGTATAATGCATATGTTTACTGACACAAATGTTATGTACACCCGATCTGTCATTTTTCCTTTTTTCTTTTTTTTTTTTTGACTAACACAAAATAGTAAATTACGTATATTACTATAAACTATCAACAGTAAATACTGCTGTTTCAAATCTGAACACTCATAACCTCGACTTTGTTGGAGAACCTTTCATGTTACAAGTCTTAAAAACATCAACTACACTGTATTTGCTTCTACATGCAACATGTACTCAACAAGTACACTGTATCTGATGTACATACAGCTTGTACATTAAACACTAGTAGGACACCTATTAAATGACTGAAATATACATTGTAAGATGACCTCATCGTTGCGTTCATATAGAAGTAAACGGTATTCGCTATTCGCTATATGCGCCGTCAAGTCAACCCAGTACACCATCACCCGCACCATCAACTCCCTACTTCTTCCTCCTACACAATCATCCCAGCAATAACGATTTCTAAACTGCACCAGAATATCAGTCTACATGTATTTTTGCTACAGGGCACATCCAGACCAAAATTTTCATCATTTCATAAACGAAAGGCGGTATACGCTGCTCGAAAATAGAACAAGCGCGATTCCCACTTTGCTATACTATTCGCAGCCATTCGGTATTTTTGAATAGTACCCTCTTATGTGAACCAGTGTTAGGAAATCCTATCGTTCGATTCAAGCTATTCGCGTGCCCTCAAAAACGAGCACCGAATACCTTAATAGGATACTTCTATGTGAACGCAGCCTGAGGCATTATGGTGTGTAAACTACAGATGTCAATACAAGACACAACTGTCTATCAGCCTTTGACTTATTATACACTGTGATAAGATTAAGAAATGTGACTCATTTGACTTGTCACCTGAAAATCTGTATGCACATGTACATGTACATGAAGAGTTCATGCATGAAAAACAACACATGTAATGTTGTGTGAAATTGTTTCTTTCACAACTCACACACTGTATTCAACTGTGATGAATAACACACTGAAAGCATGTACACTGTTCACATTCTCAACTGTTCCTTTAAGCACTTCACATACAGTATTTCAATTGTAATGAATAGCACTGTACTGAAGGCATGTACTTGTTTACACTTTTTCTAACATGTACAGCTGTATGACAAACAAACACCTCCCGTCATTGTGATTAAAGGGTTTCCAGCTAGAATGCATGACTACTGGTTGCAAACAAGACTGTTGCAATACTGATCAAACCTCATTTATACATTGCTCCCTGTACTTTCAGTGGAATGAAATCTGAACAAACAATTCCCTTGTGAACCTTATACTGTAGATTCCACACTATGAAGGCAGATCATGTGTAATGTACATGAAAAGCAGCACATTCATGTGTAACACACACATGTAATGTAGCAATGTACACATAATGTAGTTTGGCAAGAGAATAAACAGAGGAAAAAATAGATATGCACAAATAATAGGCAAATGCTTAGTCTACACATGTGATGGTTACACAATGTTCGAAAGTGTTCATTGTCTTTACACAATGTGTTGAGTTCAGTCATCATCATGTTCATGAAAGTTTATTATTCAGTTTCATGACACAAAGGCATAAAAGTCAGTCTTAATTTGTACCTGTGTCTAATGGAATATGCACAATTACAAATGTATCTGTAGTAATCTCGCAAATATCGAGGTGGAGCTCGATTGCGAAAAGGATTTCGTCGTGGAGCTGGAGCATTTCCGCGATTGTTGACTGGTAGAACATCATCGTCGTTCAACGTATCTGGGTCATCACTCCCCACATGTGACCCTTGGAGAATCGCAAAACGTGATGAGTTGCGTACAACTCTCTGTGAACCGCGTTCAGCTGTGATAATCGAACTGCGTACTTCCACAACTTTCATGAGGCCGTGGATCAAATGGTGATGAGAACTTTCCCACGTGACCATCGCGCTTCACAAGCACCACATCACCTGGTTTGAACGGTGACTCGCGAACAAGCCTGTGTTTCTCCGTGTTCGCTTTCATCTGCTGCTTTTTCGCGTGGTCGCGATTGCGAATGTGGTGATCATCCTGACTAGGGGTTTGCGGCTAGGGAAGTTGCGTGCGGAGTGGACAATTGAAGATCGTGGTCGCGGGTGGGACACCAGTCGTTGGGTGAGGTGTAGCTCGGTAACTGCGCAAAAAGCTGTACAGATCCTGTTTCCACGATCGATGCTCAGTGGTCGATGTGCAGTGGTCAGCGATAGCACGCTTGATGTCGTCAAAGGCAGATTGATGACGATGACGCCATTCCCATGCTGCATCTTGCCTGGTAAGCATGCGGAGTGGCTCAGATAGGGTCGCTAATCGTGGGATGAAGCGTGCACAATACGTAGCCAACCCGAGAAAACTGCGCACTTCATCACGAGAAGTTGGAGGGGGTGCATCAACTAGCGATTGAACTTTCGCTGGGCTCGGCGAAACACCGGTCGATGAGAAGATGTGTCCAAAGAACTCAATGGACGACTTGTTGACTTCATATTTCGCTTTGTGAAGTGTGAGATTCTTGTCTCTCAACCGCTGCAGGCAATCATGAAGACGACGATCAAGCTCAGTCTGATCACAACCGAAGATGAGGACATCATCGCTGATATTGATGACACCAGGTAGGCCTGCGAGAACTGACTGAATGAAGTTCTGGAACTGCTCTGCACCGCTGTTCACTCCGAAGTTCAAGCGTTTATACTGAAACAAACCAGCATGAGTCGAGAACAGAGTAAGATAGCGTGAAGCTTCATGGAGTTCGATCTGATGATAGCCACTGTTGAGATCGAGTTTGGAGAAAACCCGAGCTCCATTCAGCTTTGCGATGATGTCATCGATGGTTGGGGTAACGTCTCGTTCATGCCTGATTGCTTGGTTGACAGTTCGCATGTCCACGCAAATTCTGATCTGATCTGGTTGTTTGGGTTTCTGTACAACACGAATAGGCAAAACCCATGGCGTTGGTTGATTACGCACAGGCTCGATGATGTCAAGCTGCTGGAGACGTTCAAGCTCAGCTTCGACACGTTTACGAACATGGAACAGTGGGGTTGCGTGATGGGCGTAACTGACTCATCAACGTGGAGCTTACAAGTTGCATCCTTCAGCTTACCCAATCCGGTAAACCGATCAGCGAATTCATCAAAGATTGATGAGTTGACCTGTCCACTGATATTGTTAGCGATGCTGATGAGCTGTAATTCACTGGACGTTGACAGGCACAGCAAGGTAGGCCCAGCATGCTGTGTGATGAAAAATGTTGCACGACAGCATCCAGACTTGTAGTGAACTGGAAGTTCGATCTGCCCAAGAAGAGATAATGGACAAGAAGATTCAAACGCGAAGATTTGCTGGTGGGCAGATTTCAACGCTAGCTAATGGGAAGACACTTTACGCAGAGTTGCTTCGCTCATGATGTTGACTGAAGCACCAGTGTCAAGAATAACATCGGTGTTGACACCATTGATGGAGACTGTCACGGTAGGCAGCTTGTCCTTTTGGGGAGAGTTGACCGTGAAAAGGTAGTTGTCACTGTTGGGATCCTCAGCATTCGCAGTGTTGTGACGTGAAGGGGTAGAGGTAGACGGTGTAACAAGTTCATCGGTCACACTCGAGCTCGCTGTGGGTGTGATCATGCTGTGCTAGCACGTTGACATGGTTCCTGTCACGCTGTCGTTTTCAGCAGTACTTAGCGAAATGGTTCAGTTTGTGACAGTATACGCACGTTTGACCGCGAGCTGGACATGGTTTACGTGCATCATGCGGGTAGCGACCTCCACAGTTGTGACACGTTGTGGTACACTGGTAGTGGGACTACGATTACTGTTCACTGAATTGCTCTTACCCACTGGCTGTGGCATGGGCTGAGAGCGATGTGATCGTAAAGTCTGCTGTTGGAACATAGTTTACAGATGATGATGCATGAGCTTTTATCTCATCCGCTTGTGAAGAGGCTGCATTCGCGGCATGGATGATAGACGCTGACGGTCGAGCGAGTAACAAGCGACAGATCCGATTCGCGAAGCAGACGTTGTCCATTCTAATGGCTGCAATGTTCACGCCAATGATGATGTGATCGCGTACCAACGCATCGTGCAGCTCCCAAAGGCCAAATTCACACGAACTGGCAAGAGTTTTTTTAACAAATGTAAAGAAAAGCTGTCAAAGAGTCTCACCATCGTGCTGGATTCGCGTGTTGAAGACATATGGCTGCATTGTTCATGCCAATGATGATTGGGATGCGATCGCGTACCAACGAGTCGTGCAGCTCCCCAAATTCACACGAAGAGTTTTTAACGATGTAAGAAAGCTGTCAAACGTCTCACCGTCCTGCTGGATTCGCATGTTGAAGACATATCGCTCGTAAGTTGTGTTGACATGTCCTGTGAAGTGATCATCGAACTTTTTGATCACCTTGTCAAGCTTTTTCGAGTCCGATTCGTTGCTCTGTGAACGTGTTGTAAAATTGTACACAAGCAGTGTAGCGACATGACACGCACGTACTGGATCGCTCTGTGCAAAAACACCGGTTGCGAGTTGTCCATTGTCAAACGTTTGAACGATGCTGATGGGTTAGAAACGTCAAAATCGAGTAGAGCCGGTGGGGGATAATGCTAAAAGATGCCATTGTTGGTCATTCTTTTTGCCCAATGTGATATTTGTGTGATACAAATACGCTGGAAATATGATCGGACTCGGTAAAACTGCACTGGTTACGAGTTCGGTGGGCATCGTACTCGTACTACAGTACCTGACGATGTATCGTGTCTTTCAATCGCACATCAGTATACAATCAAGTGTTGAGAGTACAGTGTACACAACTGTATGGTAGCTTTTAAATACACAATCAAAGAATGTCTAACGACATTACAGCAAAGTGCCTACAATGTATTTTTTCAGATAGTTCAGAACACTGGTTACATACAGATTCAGCAGTTTGTGTGGGGAATGGCAAATGAGATGACCAGATAGTACCATGTGGGTGTCCAGGGAATGGAATGTTGGATGACCGTGAGAATGGCTGACCGGGGATAGAGTGGAATGTGGTTGTCATGGAAATGGTTATGTAACTGGGCAGGATGGTAGTGAAGAATTAAAGGGATGGAACAGCATTGGTGGAGATGAGAATTGGGCTTTTAACTTTTTGTGAGATACCAAGAAAACACATATGATATTGTACAGAGCATACCATTTAAAGAGGAATTCAAAGTTTATTTGATGAATGTCGGGTTTGGAATGACTGATACATCCAAAAACAAAGTAAAACAACAGCGATCATAAATTAAGTGTGGGTCCCACACTTACTTATAATCGCTCTTTTTTTTGATATCTTAGCCATTTCAAAACCAATTTTCATTAAGAATAAATGTTGAATTCCTCATAGAATTACATGCTCTTTCATATTTCATAAGAGATTTCTCATTAATCTCACCAAAAATGTGAGAAACATGAAAATAAGTCTCAACTAAAACTGTATGATCCTATAACTCAAGAGATGAAACTGCATTACATTATATATACATGATTCATAAACACAATAGGAAGGAGCATATTAAAAGAGTGACAGATAAAGACACACTGAACTGTTGCCGGTACATGAGTCTGAAAGCAATTTGGATAAGGGATTAAGCTGGCCACCATGTCAATTGATAAAGGAACAAGACACTGTTGCTATGTCTACTAACAATGAATATGATTTACAACTAATCTTTTCAAACAGAGGATGAGTCCTTACAATATGACAACAAAGAAGGGCATTTTTTTTTCTTGGTATTTAATACTAACCCAAAACCTAACCAAACCTTACCCATCCTATCCTAATATTATATTCACACATACATGCATACATATACATACATACGTACCCAAACATATCATATGTGAACATGAGCAACAATTGAAGAGTTTGTTCGCAAAAAAAACACGATAAGTCCATATTTGCCAAATGGAAAAAATAAAGAGAATGATAAGAAATTTTTTGCTTCTTTTGACCATAACTTCAAAAATGTACCTTTAGGCTCTATACGTTGTATGTAGTGAACAATATATCATTTATAAGGTATTATTTTGTACCGGTAATTTATGACAGAGGACCGTACTTCAAAATCTTTAAAAATGGACTTATCGGTTTTTTGCAAACAAACACTTCAATTAGACTATTGAATTTACAGTCTTACTAGAGTTCGATCACGGTATAAGATGTGAATATTCAATGTTACCAGTACATACCCATCCATATGGCACACACACACACACACACTAAAACACAAACACATGAAAAGTTGCATTTAATCACAGGACGTTAATGTTTGATGTTGCATCATACCCACCCATACCACACAAACATGTACACATGCACACACACACAAACACAAATTGACTCAATTTCAACATAGAAAAGCACTCGCAGTTGGACTTTAAAGGTAGGGAATACCTTTTACAGACCTCCCAAAATGCAGCAAAACATTAAATATGAACCTCAGGGGACTTGCTCAGGCCACTGCTTAGAAATTTGGAAGTCAACAGTTATCTAAAATTTGAATAATGCACAAAAACTCAACTTCTCAGTAGTTCTGTGTGTCAGCCACACTTAAGCCTTTTTGTTGCATTCTTCTGTATTTGTGATCTATAAACACAAATCTAAAAGTACAAGAGCTGATGTAATAACATATAGAGTGCGTGGCAAGAATGTATATAGAAATGTTAGTAAGTGTTTATGAACTTTCTTCACAAAATATACATGATGGACACACATGCAGTACATGGGTCTGCAAAGGTAGCCTAGTAATGTACTGGAATTTACGGTGAGCCCCGAAAACAATTCAATTCAAAATCTAACGGTCAAAAAAATGTACTAAATGTTACCTTCCACTTTCAATACTTTATGGGAGTTTCTAATATGATACTCTCTTCAACATACCACTGTATTTATACAACTCTTCATTTAAGGCGTGCAAATGGGATTCCCTACCTTTAAAATATATTAGGCCTATATGCATGTTTGTATAGCATGGGTAACATGTAAATGTACGTATGTATTTACATACAACTGAGACTGCACACCAGTATAGACTGTGAATTCATGAAGTCAGTCTCGCAGGAATCGAACCCACATCAGTCATCAGTCAATTATGTAAATTGATAGGTATTCATTTGTGTGTGTGTGTGTGTGTGTGTGCGCATGCATGCATGTTCGTGTGTGCATGTGTATGTGTAAGAGTAGCATAGCGCTGTGCCTATTGCCTTCTTCTACTCATTTTTCATATCATAATGATCCCATACATAGTCATGGCCCAATTTTTAGTTCAGCCAAAATGCTGCATCTGCAAAGCAAGACTTGCCGCGACCTTGCAGCATACTCTTCCAGGCCAGTGAGGGAGGCTTAAGAGTCTGCGGCAGATCAAAATAATTAAAACAGGAGGGGTGCACCTAAACTGCTTCACTATACAGCAATCTGTCCACCATACTGGTGCAAGCAGCCAGGCCAGTAGTCGTGGGGAGCACTTGGCCAAGTAACCTGTCCTGAGACAGTTAAAATAGTGTGTGAAACAATGATTTCTTTTTTTAATTCACCATTGCCCAGTGACTGGACACCTCATACAATGAATTTCATCCATACTGAACATATCGCAGAGGTTTTTAATCGATAAAAAGCAAAAATAAAGAAATAAAGTTGGGTCAATCTAAAAGTTCCTTTTTACGCAGTTTGTTGTAATCAATTTCAACACAGAAAAGCACTTGCAATTGGACACTTTAATTTGCAAAATAAAGAATCGTAGCATCATATGAACTTACCTCCAATAAATGTTAGTCTGACTTTCCTCATCATAGTTGGTCTCATGTTGATAGAGCAAGAAATAATTAAAATAGGAGGGGTCCATCTAAACTGCTTCACTATTCAACTTCTACAGCAATCTGTCCACCATACTGGTGCAAGCAGCCAGGCCAGTAGTTGTGGGGAACACTTGGCCCAGTAACCTGTCCTGAGACAGTTAAAATAGTGTGTGAAACAATTATTTTTTTTTTTAAATTCACCATTGCCCAGTGACTGGGCACCTCATACAATGAATTTCATCTGAACTGAACATACCGCAGAGGTTTTTAATCAATAAAAAGCAAAAATAAAGAAATAAAGTCGGGTCAATCTAAAAGTTCCTTTTTTGCCTTACTCAATTTCAACACAGAAAAGCACTCGCAATTGGACACTATAATTTGCAAAATAAAGAATCGTAGCATCATATGAACTAACCTATGATAAATGTTAGTCTGACTTTCATCATCATAGTTGGTCTCATGTTAATAGAGCAAAAAACAAATTAAACAGGAGGGGTCTGTAATGTTAGATATTCTCTGATTGTGTATTAAAAGCTACCATACATACAGTTGTGTACAATACTGTACTACCACTTGATTGTACGTATACTGTGCGATTGAAAGACACGATACATCGTGACACGGAATAAACGATGCCACCGAACCTGTAATCAGTTCCTTCGAGTCTGATCATATTTTCAGCATAACTGCTTCACTATTCAACTTCTGTCCACTCCACTGGTGCAAGCAGCCAGGCCAGTAGTTGTGGGGAGCACTTGGCCCAGTAACCTGTCCTGAGACAGTTAAAATAGTGTGTGAAACTATGATTTTTTTTTTTAATTCACCATTGACTAGTGACTGGACACCTCATACAATGAATTTCATCTATACTGAACATATCGCAGAGGTTTTTAATCAATAAAAAGCACAAATAAAGAAATAAAGTTGGGTCAATCTAAAAGTTCCTTTTTTACAGAGTTTGCCTTACCGGTACTCAATTTCAACACAGAAAAACACTTGCAGTTGGACACTATTATTTGCAAAATAAAGAATCGTAGCACCATATGAACTAACCTACTATAAATGTGAGTCTGACTTTCCTCATCACTAGTTGGTCTCATGTTCAGACTGCGTTCACATAGAAATATACGGTATTCGGTATTCGATATTCGCTATTCGGGCACCCAGTACACCATCACCCGCACCTTCAACTCACCATCCCATGCAGTGAGGATTTCTTCCTCCTACATCCCAGCAAATCTTTTTAACAATTTCTAAACTGCATCAGAATGTCAGTCTATCTGCTTATTTTTGCTATAGGGCAAGTCCAGACCATAAATTGTCATTATTTCATAAACGAGAGATGGTATACGCTGCAAGAAAATCGAACAAGCTCAATTCAACTATGCTATACTATTCTATGCTATTCGGTACTTTTGAATAGTGCCCTCTTATGTGAACCTGTGTTAGGAAATCCTATCATTCGATTCAAGTTATTCGCGTGCCCTCGAAAATGAGCACCGAATACCCGAATAGTATACTTCTATGTGAATGGAGCCTTAGGCTGCGTTCACATAGAAGTATACGGTATTCGCTATTCGCTATTCGCTATGCGCCGTCAAGTCGACCCAGTACACCATCACCCTCACCATCAACTCCCTACTTCTTCCTCCTACACAATCATCCCAGCAAGAACAATTTCTAAACTGCACCAGGATCTCAGTCTACATGCCTATTTTTTCAAAAAATTTTCATCATTTCATAAACGAAGGATGGTATACGCTGCTCGAAAATCGAACAAGCGCGATTCCCACTATGCTATACTATTCGCAGCTATTTGGCATTTCGAATAGTGCTCTAGCTGCTCTTATGTGAACCGGTGTTAGGAAATCCTATCGTTCGATTCAAGCTATTCGCGTGCCCTCGAAAACGAGCCCCGAATACCCGAATAGTACACTTCTATGTGAACGCAGACTAATAAAGCAAAAAATAATTAAAACAGGAGGGGTCCATCTAAACTGCTTCACTATTCAACTTCTACAGCAATCTGTCCACCATAATCTTATGGTGCAAGCAGACAGGCCAGTAGTTGTGGGAAGCAGTTGGCCCAGTAACCTCTCCTGAGACAGTTAAAATAGTGTGTGAAACAATGATTTTTTTTTCTTTTAATTCACCATTGCCCAGTCTCTGGACACCTCATACAATGAATTTCATCTATACTGAACATATCACTGAGGTTTTTAATCAATAAAAAGCAAAAATAAAGAAATAAAGTTGGGTCAATCTAAAAGTTCCTTTTTACGCAGTTTGCCGTACTCAATTTCAACACAAAAAAGCACTTGCAATTGGACACTATGATTTGCAAAATAAAGAATCGTAGCATCATATGAACTTACCTCCAATAAATGTTAGTCTGACTTACCTCATCATAGTTGGTCTCATGATAATAGAGCAAAAAATAATTAAAACAGGAGGGGTCCATCTAAACTGCTTCACTATTCAACTTCTACAGCAATCTGTCCACCATACTGGTGCAAGCAGCCAGGCCAGTAGTTGTGGGGAGCACTTGGCCCAGTAACCCATCCTGAGACAGTTAAAATAGTGTGTGAAACAATTATTTTTTTTAATTCTTTGTACCATTGCCCAGTGACTGGACACCTCATACAATGAATTTCATCTATACTGAATATATCGCAGAGGTTTTTATTCCATAATAAACAATAAATATGAAATAGAGTAGGGGGAATCTAAATACCTGGTAGGTGCATGTTTCCATCGCGCGCGCGCAGCTGCAACAGGCAGTGAGGTACTGTATACCGATCACTACCAGACACTCGCCCAATGATTCAGGCAGACGTCTACGCTGTAGGCTAACATTTACCTCAAAACCTACTAACCTATGATAAATGTTAGTCTGACTTTCCTCATCATAGTTGGTCTCATGTTAATAGAGCAAGAAATAATTAAAACAGGAGGGGTCCATCTAAACTGCTTCACTATTCAACTTCTACATTAATCTGTCCACCATACTGGTGCAAGCAGCAAGGCCAGTAGTTGTGGGGAGCACTTGGCCCAGTAACCTGTCCTGAGACAGTTAAAATAGTGTGTGAAACAATGATTTTTTTCTTTTAATTCACCATTGCCCAGTGACTGGACACCTCATACAATGAATTTCATCTATACTGAACATATTGCAGAGGTTTTTAATCAATAAAAATCAAAAATAAAGAAATAAAGTTGGGTCAATCTAAAAGTTCCTTTTTTACGCAGTTTGCCGTACTCATTTTCAACGCAGAAAAGCACAGTTTGCAATTGGACACAATCATTTGCGAAATAAAGAATCATTGCATCATATGAACTTACCTCCGATAAATGTTAGTCTGACTTTCCTGAACAAAGTTGATCTCATGTTAAGTAGAAAATAATTAAAACAGGAGGGGTCAATCTAAACTGCTTCACTATTCAACTTCTACAGCAATCTGTCCACCATATTGGTGCAAGCAGCCAGGCCAGTAGTTGTGGGGAGCACTTGGCCCAGTAACCTGTCCTGAGACAGTTAAAATATAGTGTGTGAAACAATGAATTTTTTCTTTTAATTCACCATTGCCCAGTCACTGGACACCTCATACATTGAATTTCATCTATACTGAACATATCGCAGAGGTTTTTAATCAATAAAAAGCAAAAATA
>NW_027270900.1:1350000-1370000 GCF_040938485.1 Diadema antillarum
AAATATGAATTTGATATTTTTGACAATGTAGCATAGTTGTAGATTTTTTTGAAGAAGGGCCGCGACAAGGGTTAGGGAAATTGTTCATAATTCAGTCAAAGCCTTCAACCATGCCTTTCTTTGCATGTATTTCCGTTGTTTAAGAGTTCTTCATTATGTTTACGTGTCATCTCTATTGATTTCATGAAACACATCTAAGATATAAACGCTTAAACTTTTGTAATTTTTTCGTAAGAAATGCATTTCAATTTGCCGACGTAGAGGGCGCAAAAGACAATATCGCTGAACAGCACATCCTTAACGGACCAATAGGAAAATGGCAACACATGTATTCATCCGCCTGTTGCCATGTTCTCTTGTTTCATATTATGTCTCCTTCGTTGAATGCAGGATTCTTCCCACTCATATTTTGCACTTTCGATAATATTAAAAAGCAGTATTACACCTTCAATATTAACACTATTTCAAACTTAAGACTGGATGTACGCATTCTTAGGGGGTGTTGCAAGAAAGTTGCAATTGATTGCAACTCCCCCAAATCTATTGCAAATCCTGAAATCCTTTTGCAAATTGAAATCAATTCTGTTGCAAGAAAGATGCAATTGATTGCATCTTTGCAATCAATTGCTAATTAATTGCAACTTTGCAATACATTCAGGGGTAGTTGCAAATTTTGCAATCGATTTGCAATAGATTGCAAATGCCATAATTGCGGCTGCTCATATAGATGCTAGGAACAAAGCTCCAAATTTGTTCATTTCTTGTAAGAAAAAAAGAAGAAAAAATATTCAGTATAAATGACATTTTAATGTAATGTAGGATTGCGTAAGAAACTGGTACACAAAGTGTGTAAGGGGTTACTCAGTATGCTAGTATAGGAATCTTCTTCTTCTTCTTACTTCTGATTAAGTCTACGTGGTATCTTTCAATGGACTGAAGATTCTTGCAGACTGCCTGGTGCTATTTACATTATAATTCATTATTTACAGATATTTTACAAGCACATAGAAAATCAGCGTGTGGTCGGTCGGGCAGTCCGTTGCAAATCTTGCGTCGCGAACTGCATCTACAGTTTTGAAGCAATTTTGATGAAGCTTTGGTTAACATGATGACATCGAAGTGAAGATGTGCAAGACATGTTTTTTATTTGTCTTTATCTGAGAAAGCTTTGCCATGGTAACCACAATTTTCCAAAAAGCCTTGTGGAGTAAACTACTGCCACAGTATTTGAGAAATTCATTTCAAATTGTTGGTGTATAATGATCTTTAGGTGTAGTTACGTGAGAAACACTTTGTGTTTGTACCCGACAAGGCGTTGCCATGGTAACGGCTTATTTTCTTGAAAATCTAGTGGAGTGATCTCCTTCCACAATTTTGAGGCAATTGAAATCAAATTTGGTGTACATAATGACATTGAAGTGTAGATGTGCAAGACACTTTTTGTGTTTGTCGGAGAAAGCGTTGCCATGGTAACCACAAATTTAAAAAACGTGGAGTGAACTACTTTCACAGTATTTAAAGGGGATGGCTAGTAACCGATCAGTGGGAATCAAAGGGAATGCTGAGGGATGATTGTTCCAATCCTTGTGGGATTCATTATATATCTACTGTTGTGTGAAAATTATTTGCTTCAGAATGGTCTCATATTCAAGTAATGTAAAGATTAATGCCCCGTCACTGACCAGGGACGCTTACCTGGAAACATTAAACTGCAAATTACTTGAATATGAGACCATTCTGAGGCAAATAATTTTCACACAAGAATAGATATATAATGTACTCTTAAATGAATCCCACAAGGATTGGAACAATCATCCTCCAGCATTCCCACTGATTCCCACTGATCAGTTACTAGCCAAATATAATATGTATAACGATCTATAAGTGTAGTTCTGCAGGACACACTTTGTGTTTGTACCTGAAAAGGCGTCACCATGGTAACGGCAATTTTTTTCTTTGAAAATCATGTGGGGTGAAACTATTTCGAGTTTTAAGGCAATGGAACTCAAATTTGGTGTACATGATGACACTGAGGTGTAGACGTGCAAGAGATGTTTTTTATGTTTGTCAGAAAAAGCGTTGCCATGGTAACCACAATTTTCCAAAAACATTGTGGAGTGAACTACTTTCATAGTATTTCAGCAATTCGTTTCAAATTTAGTATGAATAATGATCTATAGGTGCAATTATGCAAGACACACTTAAATGTGTTTGTACCCGACGAAGCGTTGCCATGGTAACGGCATATTTTCTTGAAAATCTTCAGATTTGAACTTCTTTCACTATTTTGAAGCACCTGAACTTAAATTTGGTGTACATAATGACATTGAGGTGTAGATATGCAAAACATGTTTTTGTGTGTCTGTCGGGGAAAGCATTGCCATAGTAAGTACCCAAAACATTGTGGAACGAAATATCAGTTTATCTATTTTAAGTTCAGTATGTAGGGCCTGTAATGATCCAAAGGTGTAGTTATACAAGACACTCTTAATGTTTGTACGTGACGTGTTACCATGGTTACTGCATATTTTCTTCAAATCTTGTGGAGTGAACTACTTCCACAATTATGAAGCAGTCACATTCATCAGGTACTCATGAGGTACTACACATATGTATACACACAGAGACACACACACACACACACACATAGCAAGGTCAGTGCAAGGATAGACACATTTAACAAGAGTACAGTTGAAGTTCTGTTGTCATGGAAAAAGTGCATTTTGACCCTAAACTCAAGTTTAAAAATGCAGATTTAAATTCACCTGCAGTTTTCAGGAAATTCAAAAAGCAACTGTAGCCTAAGCACTAGAATGACATTTTTAAATGATGTAAAGTATGAATATGATGCATTACATGATATACACCATACCACACTGAAATTAATCTACTGTATATGCTCAATATTCTGCAAGGTATATATCTTCATGAATTTCCCAAGACAGCTACAGCTGCTACATGTAGTCATGATTTTGAAGACACACAAAAATATCAACTCTGACACTGACATTAGAGTACATCTGCAAACATATATTTCTACATTCAGTACTTTGTACCCCACGATCATGAATTTAACTATACTTGCACACTTATCTCAAAGTCTTGATAAATACTTGTTAAATATAATGGCGTGTAGGGGTATTGTTGACATCCAGTGAAGAAAATTGTGAACAAATCAAAGCATTGTTGACACATTATAAGTACAATTTCATAGTTTTGGGGGGTTTTTTTTGACGGAGTTTATTCTATTTTTCATTTCAACTGCTTCGAATTCTACAGTTTCGAACTTTGTATGTGTTATACTGGCCTAAGGGGAGTATCGGCGTTGTTCATTCCACACTATCTTCGGTAATCACCTGCACTTTAATCGTGTGGAATGAATTACGTGTTACTATCTATCAAACTCCAATCCTTAACCATACATACATACTTATACATACATAGATAGATACATATTATACATGCATAGATCACACAAATCCACGCACACACCTTAAAATCTTAATTGCGCGAGCTTAATAATTACTGTCAATAGAACCTGTATGTTTGATATTGCATACCCACCCATACCACACGTACATGTATGTGTAATCTTCGTCACACACATACACACTCGTACACAGACACACACACACACAAACACCTGTAAAGTTGCATTTAATCTCTGCAGTATGACGTGAATGTTTAATGTTGCATACCCACCCATACCACACACAAATACACACACACACACAACACACACACACACAAACACACACACACACAAACACACACACACACACACCTGTAAAGTTACATTTAATTTCTGCAGTATGACGTGAAAGTATAATGTTGCATACCCACCCATATTACACACAAATACACCCCCCCCCTGCACACACACACACACACACACACGCACAACAAACTCTATAGTGAATAATTCATAACCACTAGTGAGTGAGCAATGTATTATCTATTGTCCCAAGAGGTTTGCCCTCTTGACCCTTTGTACTGCACTGGCCCCAAGATATTTTCACCATGAGAGTTGCCCTTTTGACCCTCTGTACTATTGATACAGTCTATGTGAATATGGTACATGTGATATGGTACCGTCATTGTGAAATGATGCTTTATTTTTAATGTATCATGCTGTTATGTCCATAACATTTATTCCTGTTGCAGTATACAATACATATAGTGTTGGATTGATGATTTTAAGATGATTTTTAGGAGGACCCATGTTATGTCCCTTTTGTCTGATGATATTCCATACCCTACACCTTTACCGGGGGGTGGGGGGGGGGGGGGGGGAAGGCATCTAAACCATTATACAATCTGCAATCGGCAACGTTTATGTGATATTTGTGTGATACAAATACGCTGGAAATATGATCGGATTCTGGAGAACTGGTTTCTGGTTCGGTGGCATTGTTTATTCCCTCTCACGATGTATCGTGTCTTTCAATCGCACATCAGTATACAATCAAGTGGTAGTACAGTATTGTACACAACTGTATGTATGGTAGCTTTTAATACACACTCAGAGAATGTCTCTAACGACATTACAATCCTCCCATCTTTTAAACTAAGTGTCACATTACAGCTTGCAAAATGATCACTGTTACATCTGATAAAAGATGGCAATAAAATGATTAACCTTCTAGGACTATCTATAACCAACTCTTTCAGTTTATGAACATGAGAATCAGACACAGGTTGGAATGTTTAACCTTGAATAAATTTTGTCTTTTTCTAAAATCCTTTGACATTTGTTTTCTTCTGACATCATTTGTTACCTACATCTTGTATAATGCATATGTTTACTGACACAAATGTTATGTACACCCGATCTGTCATTTTTCCTTTTTTTTTTTTTTTTTTGACTAACACAAAATAGTAAATTACGTATATAACTATAAACTATTAACAGTAAATACTGCTGTTTCAAATCTGAACACTCATAACCTCGACTTTGTTGGAGAACCTTTCATGTTACAACAAGTCTTAAAAACATCAACTACACTGTATTTGCTTCTACATGCAACATGTACTCAACAAGTACACTGTATCTGATGTACATACAGCTTGTACATTAAACACTAGTAGGACACCTATTAAATGACTGAAATATACATTGTAAGATGACCTCATCGTTGCGTTCATATAGAAGTAAACGGTATTCGCTATATGCGCCGTCAAGTCAACCCAGTACACCATCACCCGCACCATCAACTCCCTACTTCTTCCTCCTACACAATCATCCCAGCAATAACGATTTCTAAACTGCACCAGAATATCAGTCTACATGTATTTTTGCTACAGGGCACATCCAGACCAAAATTTTCATCATTTCATAAACGAAAGATGGTATACGCTGCTCGAAAATAGAACAAGCGCGATTCCCACTTTGCTATACTATTCGCAGCCATTCGGTATTTTTGAATAGTACCCTCTTATGTGAACCAGTGTTAGGAAATCCTATCGTTCGATTCAAGCTATTCGCGTGCCCTCAAAAACGAGCACCGAATACCTTAATAGGATACTTCTATGTGAACGCAGCCTGAGGCATTATGGTGTGTAAACTTCAGATGTCAATACAACACACAACTGTCTATCAGCCTTTGACTTATTATACACTGTGATAAGATTAAGAAATGTGACTCATTTGACTTGTCACCTGAAAATCTGTATGCACATGTACATGTACATGAAGAGTTCATGCATGAAAAACAACACATGTAATGTTGTGTGAAATTGTTTCTTTCACAACTCACACACTGTATTCAACTGTGATGAATAACATACTGAAAGCATGTACACTGTTCACATTCTCAACTGTTCCTTTAAACACTTCACATACAGTATTTCAATTGTAATGAATAGCACTGTACTGAAGGCATGTACTTGTTTACACTTTTTCTAACATGTACAGCTGTATGACAAACAAACACCTCCCGTCATTGTGATTAAAGGGTTTCCAGCTAGAATGCATGACTACTGGTTGCAAACAAGACTGTTGCAATACTGATCAAACCTCATTTATACATTGCTCCCTGTACTTTCAGTGGAATGAAATCTGAACAAACAATTCCCTTGTGAACCTTATACTGTAGATTCCACACTATGAAGGCAGATGTGTAATGTACATGAAAAGCAGCACATTCATGTGTAACACACACATGTAATGTAGCAATGTACACATAATGTTGTAGTTTGGCAAGAGAATAAACAGAGGAAAAAATAGATATGCACAAATAATAGGCAAATGCTTAGTCTACACATGTGATGGTTACACAATGTTCGAAAGTGTTCTTTGTCTTTACACAATGTGTTGAGTTCAGTCATCATCATGTTCATGAAAGTTTATTATTCAGTTTCATGACACAAAGGCATAAAAGTCAGTCTTAATTTGTGCCTGTGTCTAATGGAATATGCACAATTACAAATGTATCTGTAGTAATCTCGCAAATATCGAGGTGGAGCTCGATTGCGAAAAGGATTTCGTCGTGGAGCTGGAGCATTTCCGCGATTGTTGACTGGTAGAACATCATCGTCATTCAACATATCTGGGTCATCACTCCCCACATGTGACCCTTGGAGAATCGCGAAACGTGATGAGTTGCGTACGACTCTCTGTGAACCGCGTTCAGCTGTGATAATCGAACTGCGTACTTCCACGACTTTCATGAGGCCGTGGATCAAATGATGATGAGAACTTTCCCACGTGACCATCGCGCTTCACAAGCACCACATCACCTGGTTTGAACGGTGACTCGCGAACAAGCCTGTGTTTCTCCGCGTTCGCTTTCATCTGCTGCTTTTTCGCGTGGTCGCGATTGCGAATGTGGTGATCATCCTGACTAGGGGTTTGCGGCTGGGGAAGTTGCGTGCGGAGTGGACAATTGAAGATCGTGGTCGCGGGTGGGACACCAGTCGTTGCGTGAGGTGTAGCTCGGTAACTGCGCAAAAAGCTGTACAGATCCTGTTTCCACGATCGATGCTCAGTGGTCGATGTGCAGTGGTCAGCGATAGCACGCTTGATGTCGTCAAAGGCAGATTGATGACGATGATGCCATTCCCATGCTGCATCTTGCCTGGTAAGAATGCGGAGTGGCTCAGATAGGGTCGCTAATCGTGGGATGAAGCGTGCACAATACGTAGCCAACCCGAGAAAACTGCGCACTTCATCACGAGAAGTTGGAGGGGGTGCATCAACTAGCGATTGAACTTTCGCTGGGCTCGGCGAAACACCGGTCGATGAGAAGATGTGTCCAAAGAACTCAATGGACGACTTGTTGACTTCATATTTCGCTTTGTGAAGTGTGAGATTCTTGTCTCTCAACCGCTGCAGGCAATCGTGAAGACGACGATCAAGCTCAGTCTGATCACAACCGAAGATGAGGACATCATCGCTGATATTGATGACACCAGGTAGACCTGCGAGAACTGACTGAATGAAGTTCTGGAACTGCTCTGCACCGCTGTTCACTCCGAAGTTCAAGCGTTTATACTGAAACAAACCAGCATGAGTCGAGAACAGAGTAAGATAGCGTGAAGCTTCATGGAGTTCGATCTCTCCATTCAGCTTTGCGATGATGTCATCGATGGTTGGGGTAACGTCTCGTTCATGCCTGATTGCTTGGTTGACAGTTCGCATGTCCACGCAAATTCTGATCTGATCTGGTTGTTTGGGTTTCTGTACAACACGAATAGGCAAAACCCATGGCGTTGGTTGATTACGCACAGGCTCGATGATGTCAAGCTGCTGGAGACGTTCAAGCTCAGCTTCGACACGTTTACGAACATGGAACAGTGGGGTTGCGTGATGGGCGTAACTGACTCATCAACGTGGAGCTTACAAGTTGCATCCTTCAGCTTACCCAATCCGGTAAACCGATCACAAATTCATCAAAGATTGATGAGTTGACCTGTCCACTGATATTGTTAGCGATGCTGATGAGCTGTAATTCACTGGACGTTGACAGGCACAGCAAGGTAGGCCCAGCATGCTGTGTGATGAAAAATGTTGCACGACAGCATCCAGACTTGTAGTGAACTGGAAGTTCGATCTGCCCAAGAAGAGATAATGGACAAGAAGATTCAAACGCGAAGATTTGCTGGTGGGCAGGTTTCAACGCTAGCTGATGGGAAGACACTTTACGCAGAGTTGCTTCGCTCATGATGTTGACTGAAGCACCAGTGTCAAGAATAACATCGGTGTTGACACCATTGATGGAGACTGTCACGGAAGGCAGCTTGTCCTTTTGGGGAGAGTTGACCGTGAAAAGGTAGTTGTCACTGTTGGGATCCTCAGCATTCGCAGTGTTGTAACATGAAGGGGTAGAGGTAGACGGTGTAACAAGTTCATCGGTCACACTCGAGCTCGCTGTGGGTGTGATCATGCTGTGCTAGCACGTTGACATGTTTCCTGTCACGCTGTCGTTTTCAGCAGTACTTAGCAAAATGGTTCAGTTTGTGACAGTATACGCACGTTTGACCGCGAGCTGGACATGGTTTACGTGCATCATGCGGGTAGCGACCTCCACAGTTGTGACACGTTGTGGTACACTGGTAGTGGGACTACGATTACTGTTCACTGAATTGCTCTTACCCACTGGCTGTGGCATGGGCTGAGAGCGATGTGATCGTAAAGTCTGCTGTTGGAACATAGTTTACAGATGATGATGCATGAGCTTTTATCTCATCCGCTTGTGAAGAGGCTGCATTCGCGGCATGGATGATAGACGCTGACGGTCGAGCGAGTAACAAGCGACAGATCCGATTCGCGAAGCAGACGTTGTCCATTCTAATGGCGCGAATGTTCACGCCAATAATGATGATGTGATCGCGTACCAACGCATCGTGCAGCTCCCAAAGGCCAAATTCACACGAACTGGCAAGAGTTTTTAACGATGTAAGAAAGCTGTCAAACGTCTCACCATCGTGCTGGATTCGCGTGTTGAAGACATATGGCTGCATTGTTCATGCCAATGATGATTGGGATGCGATCGCGTACCAACGAGTCGTGCAGCTCCCCAAATTCACACGAAGAGTTTTTAACGATGTAAGAAAGCTGTCAAACGTCTCACCGTCCTGCTGGATTCGCATGTTGAAGACATATCGCTCGTAAGTTGTGTTGACATGTCCTGTGAAGTGATCATCGAACTTTTTGATCACCTTGTCAAGCTTTTTCGAGTCCGATTCGTTGCTCTGTGATTGTGAACGTGTTGTAAAATTGTACACAAGCAGTGTAGCGACATGACATGCACGTACTGGATCGCTCTGTGCAAAAACACCGGTTGCGAGTTGTCCATTGTCAAACGTTTGAACGATGCTGATGGGTTAGAAACGTCAAAATCGAGTAGAGCCGGTGGGGGATAATGCTAAAAGATGCCATTGTTGGTCATTCTTTTTGCCAATGTGATATTTGTGTGATACAAATACGCTGGAAATATGATCGGACTCGGTAAAACTGCACTGGTTACGAGTTCGGTGGCATCGTACTCGTACTACAGTACCTGACGATGTATCGTGTCTTTCAATCGCACATCAGTATTAACCGGAGGGCCAAACCCCAAAAAGTCGCTTATTTAACGAGTGAGTCGCACTCTCTCTACAAACTAAGTAGACCATGCTTATTTTCAAGTTTTTATTGTAACAAACAACATTCCACTGGTCTACCTCAAAAAATTTGTTGCGAAAGCCTCCAAATCCAAGATGGCGTCCAAGATGGCCGCCATATTTACTGAATTTGTTATTTAAAAGATAGAATTTGATTGAAAGATCAGATTTCAACAAATGTGATGTCATATGAAAGAGAATAAAATTTTCTACAAGTTGATACCATTTTTGTGGGTTATTGTGATAAGTGGATTGAGATTTTAAGGAAAAAACACTCATTTTTTGATATTTTTCTGAAAAAGGGAAAGTCATGAAAATGCTTGATTCAGCATAAATCAGAGAAAGACTGAAGGATTATCTTAAAACGTTTCAAGAATTTTGTTTGACATATCATTAATATCTGGAGAAAATTAGGGGTCAGTACCGATTTTGGTTCAGGAGTTATAATGTCTCAAACTTGAAAACTCACTATGTAAAAATGGCCACTTTAGTTGTGACAATACCTTGTTGGTCGTAAAAAGAGCCTGCGCGCGCCAAGACTACTACACGCACCACTGACACTGGCGCTGTAGCAGTGCCAGTGGTGCGTGTAGTAGTCTTGGCAAACGCAGACATTTTCTTTGACAAACAAGGGTTTGTGCCTGCAAACTAACTTTTCATATCAAGTGGTAGCTCAGGTGACGCTGATTGCTATTATTTCAAAGTAGATTGTTCTGAAGCAGATGAGATGAAGCAAAAATATCTTTCAAATAGAGGTAGAAGCTTGAAACAACCTTGCTATAGAAAGTTTAAAACAAAATCTGGATCAATCACTCAAAAAATTCAAGATTGCAGGCCATCAAAGCTGGCATAGTGTATTGCGCCAAAGTAAATGTATCATTTCGATTTTGATACAATTTTGTCTGTTTTGCTGTCTATTTATATGGTTTTTATATATTCTGAACATTTTAATGCTATTTCAAACCATCTTAGGTTTTTACGGAGACATTTTTTTTTCAGAATGCACCATGAATATTTCGCTAAAAAGTTAAAAAAAAATGAAATTAAAAATGTTTATGAAAACCATGCAGAAATTAACATCTTTCCCATATAATCAATATTTGGAGAAAATTAGAGGTCAGTATTGTATTTGGTTCAGGAGTTATAATGTCTCAAACTTGAAATTCCATTTTACATAATATGCATTTACACGCATCTGTTCCCAAAGACGTCACAGAGGGTCAAATCCAAGATCGTGCTTACTTTTCGAGTTCCACTCTCTCTATAAACAAGACCATACATAATATTAAGCATACTAAGCAATGTTCCGTAAGTACACCTCAATAGATTTGTTGCAAAAACCTCCAAAGTACAGATGCGGTCCAATAGGGCCGCCATTTTTATTGAAATTGACATTTCAAACATACAATTTGATAGAGACATTGGATTGCAACACATTTGATGTCATATGAAGGAGAGTAAAACTTCCTAAAAGTTGATACCACTTTAGCTGTGTATTGTGATAGATTGGGGGGGGGATCCATATTTTTATATTGTTTTGAAAAAAGGAAGAAATGTGAAAATGCATGATTTAGTATTTATCAAAGAAGAACTGAAGAATTATTTTGAAACCTGCGATTAAGATTGAGATTTACTGAGATTGAGACATAATTCATATTTCTGGAATTACAGACAATATCATACACTATTGATAAGTTAACGTCTAAAACTTGAAAAAATTACATTTATGCATTATAAATTTTGCATACAATGTGTTTACATGGTCACATGTAATACTGTAACGGTCTAGTGACTTGCAAGTACCTGCAAACTAACTTTTCATGCCAAGTGGTAGGTGACGCTGATCGCTACTACTGTAGCATTTCATCATAGTAGATTGTTCTGAGGCAGATGAAATTGAACAGAAAGTATTTTCCAAAAAGAGATAGGAGCTTGGAATTTGGCACAAATTTTGCCAATGTGTAATATTTAGCGATAAAAATAGTATCCACACAAAATTCAAGATGGCGGTAATTAATCGAGGTTGTCGTTCAAGGCATTATTTACCATTAGTGCACGTAAAACAAAAACCCAGCTTTACTTAATTCCTCAAACTAGTTCTAAACTGTGAGTTAGGGATAGAACAACTAATGTACAAACTGAAATCAGTATAATCAATGCTAAATATTGTTAGATATACTAAATAGACCTGATAAGAATGTTTTTTTATATACTAAATTGTCAACAGTTATGGCTATGGTTTCTTGAAAAGCAATGGTGATATCTCCGTATGTTTTAGGCTTTAATGGTAGAATACCTTTGTGTTGCGTCAAAGTTAAATCTCAACTTATAACTTATAATTTGATATATTTTTTTAATCTTCTTATATTGCTGTCTATTACATGTTCCTATACATCCGAACGATATTGTGCTAGTGTAAACCATATTGAGGGTCTTTTTTTTTTGGGGGGGGGGTGGAGCTCATTCCAGTGTTAGGGTAAGGCCCAATCTTTGATAAAAAAGAAATGCTTCTGTATCAAAGATATGCTTTTTTACTTGTATGTTACTCTGCTGTTGTAGAAACGCCTGAATGATGATGGTATATGTGTAATAATGTCTGATCCGTAGATGTCCTTGAAAGCCCTTCTGATCCGAACCCCCCCCCCCCAAAAAAAAAAAAAAAAATCCGACATGGCGGCAATTTCTCAACTTTGTTGTGCGAAATGTGTTGTGCGAAATTACTTTTCAGTATATTGTTCGAATAAAATTGTCCAAATTGATTATTCGTGCTGTATATTCACATTTCCAAAAATGCATGCTGAAACTGTATTTTCTGTTACCAGATTTTTCTTACATTGTTTTTAGGCTGATTTCATGTGGGTTATAGTGTCACAATTGATCTGAGCTTATGCCCTTGGTAGATGCTTTCCCATATTAGATATCAGGATCACTCGAGAGTGAAAATGTTCATTTTCATTCATTTTAGAGTGACCTCGGGGATCACTCGAAGAGTGACAAGTGATCCCTAAGGCAGGGCTCGACACTAACGGTGGTCCGGTGGCCCGGGGCCACCAAAAACGCACGTCGGGCCACCAAAATGTCAGAAATGAAGAACATAGGTGGCCTGATTGGGCCACCAAAAAAGATCGGATATTTGCCTTTGGGCCACCAAAAATAAAAGTTAGTGTGGAGCCCTGCCTATTAAAGGACAAGTTCACCTTCATAAACATAAGGATTGAGAGAATGTAGCAATATTAGTAGAACACATCAGTGAAAGTTTGAGGAAAATCAGACAATCCGTTCAAAAGTTATGAATTTTTGAAGTTTTTGTGCAGTAACCGCTGGATGAGAAGACTACTGCAGTGTATGTATAACTTAGATGTCACATGCGTACAACAATATAAGGAAAATATAAAGAGAATTTCACAAAATTCCATCTTTTGAAAAAAGTACACATTCCCCTGACTCGTTACCGACAAATGTTATGGGTAATATTATTCCCCCCGCCTTTAGAAAGAGGCAAGTCAAGTGCTCTTTTATTATGCGAAAAAAGTAAAAATATGTTGAATTTTCTTTTACATTTTCTTTATACTGTTGTACGCATATGACTCACAAGCTGTAGTAGTCTCCTCATCCAGCGGTTCCAACACAAAAATTTTAAAAATTCATAACTTTTGCATCGATTGTCCAATTTTCCTCAAACTTTCACTGATGTGTTCTACTATTATTGTTGCATTCTCTCAAGCCTTATGTTTATGAAGGTGAACTTGTCCTTTAAGGTCACTCTAAAATGAGTGAAAATGAACATTTTCACTAAAAGTCACTCCAATTTCACTCTAAATTCACCGTTTTCTTGTTATTCACTCCTCACATCAAAAGCAAAAACTTCCACTCGATTTGTTTTTTTTTTCTTTTTCGGAGAGTAGAATATCACTGGTTCTAAAAATGTGTCCATAAAAACCTAAGACGGTTTAAGATAGCACAACAGACAAAATTGTATCAAAAACGAAATAATACATTTACTTTGGCGCAATTTTATACACTATGTCAGCTTTGATGGCCTGCAATCTTGAATTTTTTGAGTGATTGATCCAGATTTTGTTTTAAACTTTCTATAGCAAGGTTGTTTCAAGCTTCTACCTCTATTTGAAAGATATTTTTGCTTCATCTCATCTGCTTCAGAACAATCTACTTTGAAATAATAGCAATCAGCGTCACCTGAGCTACCACTTGGTATGAAAAGTTAGTTTGCAGGCACAAACCCTTGTTTGTCAAAGAAAATGTCTGCGTTTGCCAAGACTACTACACGCACCACTGGCACTGCTACAAGCGCCAGTGTCAGTGGTGCGTGTAGTAGTCTTGGCGCGCGCAGGCTCTTTTTACGACCAACAAGGTATTGTCACAACTAAAGTGGCCATTTTTACATAGTGAGTTTTCAAGTTTGAGACATTATAACTCCTGAACCAAAAACGGTCCTGACCCCTAATTTTCTCCAAATATTAATGATATGTCAAACAAAATTCTTGAAACGTTTTAAGATAATCCTTCAGTCTTTCTCTGATTTATGCTGAATCAAGCATTTTCATGATTTTCCCTTTTTCAGAAAAATATAAAAAAATGAGTGTTTTTTCCTTAAAATCTTAATCCACTTATCACAATAACCCACAAAAATGGTATCAACTTGTAGAAAATTTTATTCTCTTTCATATGACATCACATTTGTTGAAATCTGATCTTTCAATCAAATTCTATCTTTCAAATAACAAATTCAGTAAATATGGCGGCCATCTTGGACGCCATCTTGGATTTGGAGGCTTTCGCAACAAATTTTTTGAGGTAGACCAGTGGAATATTGTTTGTTACAATAAAAACTTGAAAATAAGCATGGTCTACTTAGTTTGTAGAGAGAGTGCAACTCGACCTCTGTTTTTAGCTTTTGGCCCCCCGGTTATATACAATCAAGTGGTGAGAGTACAGTGTACACAACTGTATGGTAGCTTTTAATACACAATCAAAGAATGTCTAACGACATTACAGCAAAGTGCCTACAATGTATTTTTTCAGATAGTCAGAACACTGGTTACATACAGATTCAGCAGTTTGTGTGGGGAATGGCAAATGAGATGACCAGATAGTACCATGTGGGTGTCCAGGGAATGGAATGTTGGATGACCGTGAGAATGGCTGACCGGGGATAGAGTGGAATGTGGTTGTCATGGAAATGGTTATGTAACTGGGCAGGATGGTAGTGAAGAATTAAAGGGATGGAACAGCATTGGTGGAGATGAGAATTGGGCTTTTAACTTTTTGTGAGATACCAAGAAAACACATATGATATTGTACAGAGCATACCATTTAAAGAGGAATTCAAAGTTTATTTGATGAATGTCGGGTTTGGAATGACTGATACATCCAAAAACAAAGTAAAACAAAGCGATCATAATTAAGTGTGGGTCCCACACTTAATTAGAATCGCTCTTTTTTTTGATATCTTAGCCATTTCAAAACCAATTTTCATTAAAATAAATGTTGAATTCCTCATAGAATTACATGCTCTTTCATATTTCATAAGAGATTTCTCATTAATCTCACCAAAAATGTGAGAAACATGAAAATAAGTCTCAACTAAAACTGTATGATCCCTATAACTCAAGAGATGAAACTGCATTACATTATATATACATGATTCATAAACACAATAGGAAGGAGCATATTGAAAGAGTGACAGATAAAGACACACTGAACTGTTGCCGGTACATGAGTCTGAAAGCAATTTGGATAAGGGATTAAGCTGGCCACCATGTCAATTGATAAAGGAACAAGACACTGTTGCTATGTCTACTAACAATGAATATGATTTACAACTAATCTTTTCAAACAGAGGATGAGTCTTACAATATGACAACAAAGAAGGGCATTTTTTTTTCTTGGTATTTAATACTAACCCAAAACCTAACCAAACCTTACCCATCCTATCCAAATATTATATTCACACATACATGCATACATACATACATACGTACCCAAACATATCATATGTGAACATGAGCAACAATTGAAGAGTTTGTTCGCAAAAAAAACGATAAGTCCATATTTGCCAAATGGAAAAATAAAGAGAATGATAAGAAATTTTTTGCTTCTTTTGACCATAACTTCAAAAATGTACCTTTAGGCTCTATATGTTGTATGTAGTGAACAATATATCATTTATAAGGTATTATTTTGTACCGGTAATTTATGACAGAGACCGTACTTCAATATCTTTAAAAATGGACTTATCGGTTTTTGCAAACAAACACTTCAATTAGACTATTGAATTTACAGTCTTACTAGAGTTCGATCACAGTATAAGATGTGAATATTCAATGTTACCAGTACATAATACCCATCCATATGGCACACACACACACACACACTAAAACACAAACACATGAAAAGTTGCATTTAATCACAGGACGTTAATGTTTGATGTTGCATCATACCCACCCATACCACACAAACATGTACACATGCACACACACACAAACACAAATTGACTCAATTTCAACATAGAAAAGCACTCGCAGTTGGACTTTAAAGGTAGGGAATACCTTTTACAGACCTCCCAAAATGCAGCAAAACATTAAATATGAACCTCAGGGGACTTGCTCAGGCCACTGCTTAGAAATTTGGAAGTCAACAGTTATCTAAAATTTGAATAATGCACAAAACTCAACTTCTCAGTAGTTCTGTGTGTCAGCCACACTTAAGCCTTTTTGTTGCATTCTTCTGTATTTGTGATCTATAAACACAAATCTAAAAGTACAAGAGCTGATGTAATAACATATAGAGTGCGTGGCAAGAATGTATATAGAAATGTTAGTAAGTGTTTATGAACTTTCTTCACAAAATATACATGATGGACACACATGCAGTACATGGGTCTGCAAAGGTAGCCAAGTAATGTACTGGAATTTACGGTGAGCCCCGAAAACAATTCAATTCAAAATCTAACGGTCAAAAAAATGTACTAAATGTTACCTTCCACTTTCAATACTTTATGGGAGTTTCTAATATGATACTCTCTTCAACATACCACTGTATTTATACAACTCTTCATTTACGGCGTGCAAATGGGATTCCCTACCTTTAAAATATATTAGGCCTATATGCATGTTTGTATAGCATGGGTAACATGTAAATGTACGTATGTATTTACATACAACTGAGACTGCACACCAGTATAGACTGTGAATTCATGAAGTCAGTCTCGCAGGAATCGAACCCACATCAGTCATCAGTCAATTATGTAAATTGATAGGTATTCATTTGTGCGTGTGTGTGTGTGTGCGCATGCATGCATGTTCGTGTGTGCATGTGTATGTGTAAGAGTAGCATAGCGCTGTGCCTATTGCCTTCTTCTACTCATTTTTCATATCATAATGATCCCATACATAGTCATGGCCCAATTTTTAGTTCAGCCAAAATGCTGCATCTGCAAAGCAAGACTTGCCGCGACCTTGCAGCATACTCTTCCAGGCCAGTGAGGGAGGCTTAAGAGTCTGCGGCAGATCAAAATAATTAAAACAGGAGGGGTGCACCTAAACTGCTTCACTATACAGCAATCTGTCCACCATACTGGTGCAAGCAGCCAGGCCAGTAGTTGTGGGGAGCACTTGGCCAAGTAACCTGTCCTGAGACAGTTAAAATAGTGTGTGAAACAATGATTTCTTTTTTTAATTCACCATTGACTAGTGACTGGACACCTCATACAATGAATTTCATCCATACTGAACATATCGCAGAGGTTTTTAATCAATAAAAAGCAAAAATAAATAAAATAAAGTTGGGTCAATCTAAAAGTTCCTTTTTACGCAGTTTGTTGTAATCAATTTCAACACAGAAAAGCACTTGCAATTGGACACTTTAATTTGCAAAATAAAGAATCGTAGCATCATATGAACTTACCTCCAATAAATGTTACTCTGACTTTCCTCATCATAGTTGGTCTCATGTTGATAGAGCAAGAAATAATTAAAACAGGAGGGGTCCATCTAAACTGCTTCACTATTCAACTTCTACAGCAATCTGTCCACCATACTGGTGCAAGCAGCCAGGCCAGTAGTTGTGGGGAACACTTGGCCCAGTAACCTGTCCTGAGACAGTTAAAATAGTGTGTGAAACAATTATTTTTTTTTTTAAATTCACCATTGCCCAGTGACTGGGCACCTCATACAATGAATTTCATCTGAACTGAACATACCGCAGAGGTTTTTAATCAATAAAAAGCAAAAATAAAGAAATAAAGTCGGGTCAATCTAAAAGTTCCTTTTTTGCCTTACTCAATTTCAACACAGAAAAGCACTCGCAATTGGACACTATAATTTGCAAAATAAAGAATCGTAGCATCATATGAACTAACCTATGATAAATGTTAGTCTGACTTTCATCATCATAGTTGGTCTCATGTTAATAGAGCAAAAAAAAAATTAAACAGGAGGGGTCTGTAATGTTAGATATTCTCTGATTGTGTATTAAAAGCTACCATACATACAGTTGTGTACAATACTGTACTACCACTTGATTGTACGTATACTGTGCGATTGAAAGACACGATACATCGTGACACGGAATAAACGATGCCACCGAACCTGTAATCAGTTCCTTCGAGTCTGATCATATTTTCAGCATAACTGCTTCACTATTCAACTTCTGTCCACTCCACTGGTGCAAGCAGCCAGGCCAGTAGTTGTGGGGAGCACTTGGCCCAGTAACCTGTCCTGAGACAGTTAAAATAGTGTGTGAAACTATGATTTTTTTTTTTAATTCACCATTGACTAGTGACTGGACACCTCATACAATGAATTTCATCTATACTGAACATATCGCAGAGGTTTTTAATCAATAAAAAGCACAAATAAAGAAATAAAGTTGGGTCAATCTAAAAGTTCCTTTTTTACAGAGTTTGCCTTACCGGTACTCAATTTCAACACAGAAAAACACTTGCAGTTGGACACTATTATTTGCAAAATAAAGAATCGTAGCACCATATGAACTAACCTACTATAAATGTGAGTCTGACTTTCCTCATCACTAGTTGGTCTCATGTTCAGACTGCGTTCACATAGAAATATACGGTATTCGGTATTCGATATTCGCTATTCGGGCACCCAGTACACCATCACCCGCACCTTCAACTCACCATCCCATGCAGTGAGGATTTCTTCCTCCTACATCCCAGCAAATCTTTTTAACAATTTCTAAACTGCATCAGAATGTCAGTCTATCTGCTTATTTTTGCTATAGGGCAAGTCCAGACCATAAATTGTCATTATTTCATAAACGAGAGATGGTATACGCTGCAAGAAAATCGAACAAGCTCAATTCAACTATGCTATACTATTCTATGCTATTCGGTACTTTTGAATAGTGCCCTCTTATGTGAACCTGTGTTAGGAAATCCTATCATTCGATTCAAGTTATTCGCGTGCCCTCGAAAATGAGCACCGAATACCCGAATAGTATACTTCTATGTGAATGGAGCCTTAGGCTGCGTTCACATAGAAGTATACGGTATTCGCTATTCGCTATTCGCTATGCGCCGTCAAGTCGACCCAGTACACCATCACCCTCACCATCAACTCCCTACTTCTTCCTCCTACACAATCATCCCAGCAAGAACAATTTCTAAACTGCACCAGGATCTCGGTCTACATGCCTATTTTTTCAAAAAATTTTCATCATTTCATAAACGAAGGATGGTATACGCTGCTCGAAAATCGAACAAGCGCGATTCCCACTATGCTATACTATTCGCAGCTATTTGGCATTTCGAATAGTGCTCTAGCTGCTCTTATGTGAACCGGTGTTAGGAAATCCTATCGTTCGATTCAAGCTATTCGCGTGCCCTCGAAAACGAGCCCCGAATACCCGAATAGTACACTTCTATGTGAACGCAGACTAATAAAGCAAAAAATAATTAAAACAGGAGGGGTCCATCTAAACTGCTTCACTATTCAACTTCTACAGCAATCTGTCCACCATAATCTTATGGTGCAAGCAGACAGGCCAGTAGTTGTGGGAAGCAGTTGGCCCAGTAACCTCTCCTGAGACAGTTAAAATAGTGTGTGAAACAATGATTTTTTTTTTCTTTTAATTCACCATTGCCCAGTCTCTGGACACCTCATACAATGAATTTCATCTATACTGAACATATCACTGAGGTTTTTAATCAATAAAAAGCAAAAATAAAGAAATAAAGTTGGGTCAATCTAAAAGTTCCTTGTTTACGCAGTTTGCCGTACTCAATTTCAACACAAAAAAGCACTTGCAATTGGACACTATGATTTGCAAAATAAAGAATCGTAGCATCATATGAACTTACCTCCAATAAATGTTAGTCTGACTTTCCTCATCATAGTTGGTCTCATGATAATAGA
>NW_027270900.1:1392500-1468840 GCF_040938485.1 Diadema antillarum
ACAATGTGTGCGGATAATGCACTCAAAACTACTTGGACATCAACAACCTATTTCCTGTCTCTTCTTTGAAAGCACGGTTATGTGATTAAAAACCATTAAGTGCTCTCGGGGAACCTGTGGGGCTTTTGCTTTAACAACGTTCTCATATTTGATTTTTGTTTTTCGTATTTTGTGTGTGTGCGTGCATGTGTGTTTCAAGCAGTCCACAGTCCTATTAATAGGCCCTAGGATTCACTTTATTTTGGAGGACACAAGTCACTACTCTTGATCAATATTTAGCAGTCACAAGGAAAACAGAAAGAAATGTATTTTAGAAGCACTGATTTTCTAGTTGAGTGACCAAGACAACCCACTGAATGCTGTACAGAACACACTTCATGTCATCAAATTTGTTTGCCTAATTTCCTGTTGCTCTTATTTTGTTCATTTTGTTGTTCTTGTTTTGCTGCAACTATATGCAATATAATTTTCTCCAATTACTAAATTTCAATTTAATTCAATATCATTTCATACCACTGGAGAATTACCTCTTTATTAATTCTAATACTTTGATTACTGTCATCTAAGAATTCACATACAGATCAAAATTGTTTGAACACAAGTGTGATACCATTGATTATTCCATCTCACATAATGTGACATTGTCCACATTATGTACCTAAGTGGAAGTGTGATGAAAACAGTCTCTCTTTTAATTCAACCATCATTTTTTGGCATGCATTTCAGAGTTAAATTAGAATGCACTCAGAGATCAATACCAAGTATTCATTACACCAAGAAAGATTAATAGCACAATATCCAAATAGGTTTATTCTCCATCCACTCCCAAGAACGGACAACTTAAGTATCCACTTTTGCAGACTAGCATGAAACATATAAATATCAGCTATGTAGTGTCTGACATGATATTTACACTGCCTCTTCCAGGCTTCTACTTCTATATTATCTTAAAATGTACTCTCTCATTACAAAAAGGAATATTGAGTTGTACACAGCAGGAATATTCACAAAGTTGTTACCGCAACACATATTCAAATCTGCATTGTTGAACTGATAAGCAATATAGGGTAACTCCATCTAACAATACGAAACATTTCTACAAGGGAATAAACTTCAGTTGAGAGTACAGTATCGAGGCACCTGTAACACAAATGGGGTCCATGACATTCACAATATAAGCTTATTTCACAGAGGTATATTACCATTGATCTATATAACATGTAAACAATTAAACATCCCACCCTTTCATCTTAAGGCTATTGGAAGACGCTTTCAGCATGATAATAATATATTTAAAAAAAACCACAAGGTACTATCTCAGGCAAGGACAGTAGGCCTACTTTTAAAAACCTAGTAACATTGGGAATACCAAGGGGTGGGAAGGCTGGCCTGGCTTTGATATATTTGAGAATCCCTTCAACAAACTGTGTGTAGCTTTATCACTGAACTCTGTGTAAAGTGCTAAAAATTTGACTGGAGTAGAGCATTACCGATGAGCATATGTTCAATGTACATATTTACTGACTAGAGGTATACATGATTTTTCTAATGTACAGTATGCCCCCCCCCCCCCTCCAAAAAAAAAAAAAAAAAAAATTCAATTGGATTTTCGCATTGATAACACCAAATATGATTAAACTGTCAGAAAGCTACTTCAGGGTCTTGAAATATAACATCTTAGCTCTATTTTGCAGAAAAACCCATTCAATTTGGTTAAGCAGTCACAGCTAGAGAAATATGCATTGTTGTAAAGCATGTCATGAGTCTGATTCTTCCAAGTTTAGCACTTGGATGCTCTTGGAACTACATATCAATGTGTGAGCACAATAGACAGAACTTGGAGGGAAGAGATTCCTGACACGCTCTACAAAATTCCTTATTTCTCTTTAACCACTGAAGCAAATCAAATGGGGATTTTTGTAAGATGTGGGCAATGAGTTATAGTTTCATACGCTGAAATTGTATTTGGATTGATTCACTATTTTTAAAGTTATCATTGCGGAGGGCACCGTTGTAATTTTTTTTTTTTTTTGGGGGGGGGGACATACGGTACACCTGTCCAGTGGGCAGCAAATGAGTTGGGCCACTCAAGAATCTCCATGTTACTAGGTCTTTAACAATAGACTCAGATATTGTTCAAGACTTAAAGAAAACAAAAACCACACACTATGTTGTCTTTTTTGCAGGGGCAGGGTCTTGTCATGATGTTTCCAATTTTGGTCATGCGTACATTGCAATTAGGTGAAAAAATACACTCAAGTCTGTAAAAGAGAGCCTCTATGTCATATTCATGCAGAGTATAAAACAGCAAAGTTAAATGTAATACCAAACAACTTTGTATATTCACTATACAGTCATATCATCCTCACAAATACCAGTAACATTTCCACACATTCATTTTGGCACATGCAAACTAGGAACTCTCATACAATTCACAAAATTGCCTTTTTGCATACAGGGCTCAGTCTAGCACTGCTATAGAGAGTCAAGGTCCTGTGTTCCCGACAATTCTCCAGAAACAAAGATTAAACAGATGTGCACTGCGAAGTGTATTATGGGAAACTTCAACTGAAGCATATAGAAAGAATGCTTCATCTCACTATACACCAGACATGTCATTCCATTCAATCCACGTTGCTTGACATGGTGTACAAATTCTATGCTCTGGAGATTCTATGAATTTATCAGTTCCTGTTGCACTGTGGGGAGCCTAAAACAAAACATATTGGAAAGCCAACTAAATGAGAGGAATTTTGACCCAACATTAAACTTTCAATATGGCTTGCCGGTTGCAGCAAATCCTACCATTTCAGTGAAATCCCACTAACATGGAATAAACCAGCTATTCTCTAAAATCCAGAGCACATTTTAGTACATGTACAGGTGTAGTAGACACTATTGCACACAGTACACTGCCAAGAAAATCAAAACCAAAAACAGGAGGCAGCCTACCAAGAAAACGGGAAAAAAAATTATGCTCATGATAAGCCCTTCCCATCTCATGAAATCATACTTTCCAGAGCATTTATGGTGTGTATTACATAACCTATCATACCTAAAAATATAATTAACATAAGAATAAAATTAAGTAGTTCAAGGATTGCAGAGGCACTTTGGTCACTGACATAATATATCGCTTTGATCTCCTTTGTCAGTCAACCATACCAAGCATGATGGTAGTATTCCTGGGACAGCAAAAATGGAACAAAACAACTCACAAGACTGAGGGCTATGGTACAGTTGGTTTATGTACCTCATCATTTCACTACGACATTTCAGAACAAAACAAATGACATTTGTACTTGCCATTTCAAAAGTTACAGAATAATAGATTTTTTTTAAACATTTTTTTTTTTTTTTACAATTAAGCCATTCAAAGAGTACATGTATATTATATGATCCTGCACTACAAAACCAAAAAAAAAAAGTCATAAGACATGGAAGGGCAGATTCTAAAAGAGCAGACTTCAAGCTTTAAAATGATATATATCTCCATTCAAATGAACTCCCGTGTAGAGGTTATCTAAATATTGGAAAGAAAGCACACACTCTGGAAAAGTGTGTGCATTCTATCAATGACTGGTGCCAACTTTTAAACAAGTAGCATCATCCCTGCAAAAAGTTATCAGAATTGAAAGTGAAGAGTGTGTAAACGGCTTTTAAGAAATGAAAATGGGACTCACACCTAATCACACTATCCTACAAAAAAAGTGGTCTAGAAAAACTGCTTAAAGCACAATTTCCCGTTTGTTTTATGATCTGAAACCTTAGAAAAATGTAGAATTGCTCTTTCAGGAAAAATGAAAAGCTCAATAGTGATAACGTCGACCCGTTTCACCTATTTTTTGAGGGCTCACACATAATCAGTGCATGTAAAGTGCCGCACTTGTATGTCATGTGTACAAAGTTGATCTGATAACACAGATTGAAAATTATGATTGCTACTGTGCTACATCCAGAAAGAGAGGACAATGAAAGTATAGTACTGTAAAGAAAAAAAACAAGAGTAATAAATGAATAAAAATTGTCATGCACTGCAATGCAAAACTTGGGCCATATAAGGTGAAAGTACTTTCTGGTATAGACATCCATGCATTCTTTCTACCTGAACTCAAAAATTTCTAAAAATATAATGGCATGCTACTTTCAACACAGAATACATATTTATGCCTGTCAGACTGTACAGTTTATCAGATATTGTATGATGTCTCATAGTGCTGGTTTACAGTAAAAAATCATGTTTTAAACAAACTGAGGTTGATTTGAAGAGCAAGTATCCCTTACTTCATGAGACTACTATATGCCTCCGAATATCTTCTAAAGATGTAGGCATTTTCTATGCAGACTGCAATCATCCTTTTTGCATTGGATTCACATTAAGTCTATAATGTGCTTAAAATCATTCAAATTGCATTAGAACCACACTGGTTTATAAAATGACTCGGCAGCTCTGATGACAGAAATCATGTATACAATATGGTACAATTACTATGTTAAAAAAAATAATTGATTTCCATTTGAAAATGTTAGAATTCATCTACTAGCTTACCTGTGTATATAATTTCCCATGATAATGCTACTATAACTCGACCCTTTAATCGACAACCACTTTTCTTTTTCTTTTCTTTTTTCATTCATGTCAGGTACACTGTACACTGCCATTTGCATCCTACAAAATGGAATAGACATGAATGAACATTTCTAAACAGACCCTTTCTGGTATATGACACTCACTGAAAGAATGCCACATTGGCAGCTAAATCACACAAAAATCCCTTGGGAAAAAAGCTTTGATTTAATACAAGGAGTAGGACACATTTCCTCAAACAGCTAATTTTGTGACCAATGTAAAGCGTCAACACCTTACTCTCTGGACATGCTAGGATATCTAAAGATGTCAAGATAGTTACTAGTAAAATAACAAAATAAAAGACTTGCCAATCTGGGGACAAACAATGATTACACAAGCCAGTCAAAACAAGAACTGTGCTTTGTGTGGTACAGTTACCTACCCAAAACAAAAAATCTTATGAACAAATTATTCATCAATTGTAGGTCTCCCTCCCATAGTTTGAGTCATGAAAACATATCTATGACATTATATCAAGAGCTTTAAAGCAGGACAACAGCACACTAAAATTAGGCCATTCTTCATCATTAATGATCTACCCCTATTTTTTTTTTTGGGACAAAACCCTGATTTCATCTACCTAAATAGGCACACTAAGACATCAGCCTGTTGTATAAGGCCTAATAGTGTATGCGATACAAAGGTACTATGACCAAGTAATAACTACGCAGTCAAACTGGGATTATACATTCCCCATTGATAAGGCAATGGCTAAACCTTGTCTCTTTTCTTAGACATAAAGTAACGGTGACATCTGGCAGAAATATCACATCAAAGTATGACATCAATGGACAATTCATCTACATAGGAGTGGGTATGTTTTTAATATATTTTTGCAACATAACACTATCCTGACAACATCATCTCTGGGCAGATAATTAGTCTTTCTCTGTTTCTTTGTTTGATGTTGTTGTTGTTGGGTTTTTTTTTTTTTTTTTGGGGGGGGGGAGGGGGGTGGGGGCACCACATGACTTATTACTTAGATCCCAAAACATATGAATCTGAAAGGTTGCTCATAGTGCTAAAGTAAATTTTTCAGACTTGTAACTTTTTCTCAAATCTCACAATTTTTACATCCAAAATGTCAAAAAAACTGTTTGAAATTGCTAAATGTGTGTTTTGCCTCTCTTGAGATGGAAAGAGTGCTCACATGCACCTAGTAACAGTAACAATAGTACAGGCTGTACAACACATTTTGAGAGTGAAAGAGCTTTGTGGAGAGCAATTTCACAGAACTCTGTAAGATAATCAGTCATAATAGTGTTATGGCAATTTGATTTCAAGCATAATATTCCGTAACACACAGTCATCACTAGACATGTTACCCCATTGAGGAGGGACTGATTTTGCAACATGCATTTTCCATAGACGCATGCCCGAGTATACTCGGGACTCGTCCTCCACGGGTTAAAATGGTCACCTCAGATATGTGAGCACATCACTTAACCCGTTCCATACAGGAACCTGGTGGACTAGGTCTATGGGAATTTCAGAATTTAGTATGGAATGGGTTAAGCAGTGCTGTAAAAGTTTCATGGCCATGTTTGTTTGTTTGTATTTTAGGATTCAACTTTAGAGAGAATTCAAGTTCATGATAAGGTTTACTTTGACTTTGATTCAACAACAGTACGGCCTTGAGATGGCAAAACATTTGTCGAAAATTCATGAAAATTGACTTAGTTACATATTTCAGCTTATTTTAGTAAAATCTAACTCTTGACCAAATCTTGAAATCAGAACCCATTCCGTTACTGAGATATGACGCTCCCTCCCAGTGGGAATTGCTCAAATTTTGTTGGCAAAACAACGTAAGCGATGATATGCTTGACCCTGTTCAACACACGTATGGCATAGGACTTGGCAAAATAACGTATACATGCGATACATTGCTTTGCCATCTGCATGTTTACGCTGTAATAGGCTGCGCGCCACATGCAGCTGCAGAAGTGCTTGGATATCGACATTGCAATACAATATAGGCGCGCCAGTGGTCGAGACTTACTTTGTTTTGCCATATCAATGGTAATAGTACAGTCAAACCTGTCAATAGTGGCCACCCAAGGGAAACGAAAAAATTGACCGTTATAGACAGGTGGCCGCTACAGACAGGTTATCCAACTATATGTGTGAATTGCCTATACATGTACACGTACATGTATCATCGTTGTATACATCTATAAGTACATAGTGTACATGTACATGCGTACGTACAGTGTATGCACACGTGTGTTTCATGTATTGAAGAATGCCCGTGTCTATGAAATTGTTGCACAGTAGCATGTTGTACAGTCGTGTAGAAAGCTTAACACTAGCGCATTATTATGACTGAATAAGTGATGAATACAGCGGTGGCGATCACTTAACGTTGCCCATGAATGACTGGAACGGCCACAAATCAGAAAAACATGCTGAATTACCAGCTCTGTGGCCGCCATAGACAGGTTAAAATCTACCACGGGAAACAAAATTTGTGGCCGCTGGCCGCGTTAGACAGGTGGCCGCTATACACAGGGTCTTTAACAGGGCTTTTCTCTCGGGGTGATTTTTCAGTGGCCGCTATAGACAGGTGGCCGCTAAGGCAGGTTTGACTGTATTATTATGTTGAGACGGCATAACAACGCATGTTTTGATTAAATGCAAATAATTCTAAAAATGAAGGGTCTAGTGAATTCAATTTGCATGCAATGTATTTCTGATACTGTTGGTCCTTCTAGGGTAAGATATGAAGTGTTGAACGAAAACAGAAAAAGAGCTGTAGGTTTGCGAAACTTCAAGCTTGATTTACTGGAAATGAGTTTGGATGTAGATACGTTGTTTTGCCATCTCAAGGTCGAAGAGCCCTAAACGGTTTTGCAGAGAAGCATGACAAATTCTCTTTAAAACTAAATAAAGAAAAACAAGACAAGTGACAATTCATTCAAAAGTGAAAATAGGAAAACTGTCTCAATCAAATCACACTTGTGTGTTCAAAACAGCTGTGTTGATGAGCAAAAGATGTCATAGTACATGAAGAATCCAGAGGCCATTACATCATGTGTAATTATCAAAAATGTGCTCATATTTTCACTAATAAAGAAATGTTTTGTCGCAAACAACTTTCTCATTGTTTCAAGTGTGGTAATAAGCACCACTCTGATTCATGCAGCGTTAATAGTAGCAGAAGATTTCAGAGAACCTGACTAGCAGAGCTCTGGCTGAAGTAGAAGAGAGCTCCACCAAGGTTGACCACTGAGGCTACAGTAAAGACTGGATACCAGCTTCCAGAGTAGGCTACCATAGCTGCAGTGACAGGACCAGCAGCCATGCCAGGCAATGTGGCCTACAGATCATTCAGGGAGGAAACAGAGTGAAATACTGAGAATAGCTTCTTGAAACGAAAGTGTGATTGGCTGACTTTTCAATCCAAAATGATGAGAATACTTGGATGTTAAAAATCATTTGACCCTATCTTAACTGTTGGGGGAGGAGTCAAATTTACCCCCTCTCGACATTTCAGGTGATGATTCCACAACGTGCAAAGATTTTAAACCGCCATTTCATGTCTTTTTTCTTTAAAGTCGCCCTCATATTGTGAGACCTACAAGTTGTATTTGCTACTTCCAGGTACACCATTTTGAAGTTATGCAAATGTTTTGGAAATGCATTTCAGTCCAAAAACAGCTAACATGCAAATTGTATTTCTTTATAAATTGAACCCCCCCCCCCCCTCCCCTCACAAAAACTTGGTCTCAAATAGCCTAGTTAGAATAGGGTTAAAGAGGCAGGGGCCGTATTCTGAGGGCTTATTAAGTGTCTGATTAGCACTTAATCAGCGAATTGGTATTCTGAGAGCTTAATTAAGTAGGGGGTTTATTAACTACCATGACAACAAGCGTTTTGGCAGGGAAAGTCTTACGCACTTGCGCGTATCAATGCGCGTACACCTCTGATAGGACTTAATCACAGAGTTAATTACTAATCGGAATTCTGAGCATGTAATTAAGTATGAAAGTTATGCGGTCTTTGATTACAACCCTTCACCTACGCACGCGAAGAGCTCACATAAAATGACAAAATTCCCGGAAGATCGCCTATATTTCTTTTTTTTCTCTGAATTCTACGGATACCATGACAACAAGACTCAACCGCTCCTCGGTTACAGAAGACGGTAAGCATCGTTGTGGCCGAGAAAAAACTCTGTAATGCGTGATATCGGAGTAACTCCGATATCACGCATTACAGAGTTTTTTCTCGGCCACAAAGATGCTTACCATCTTTGGTAACCGAGGAGCGGTTGAGTCTTGTTGTCATGGTATCCGTAGAATTCAGAGAAAAAAAGAAATATAGGCCATCTTCCGGGAATTTTGTCATTTTATGTGAGCTCTTCGCATGTGTAGGTGAAGGGTTGTAATCAAAGACCGCAGCGTGCGCACAGAGCTCTTGCATTGTAATTGCAGGGGGTGTGTGGATGAGTGCGCAATTGAGGGCATATTTGCACGCATGATCATCATTTTGGGTTCTAACAACGCGTCTGATTGGATGGAATAACAATTAGATGGGAGGAACCTAAGATGATTATAAGAGACTTAATCGTACCTTAATTACGTCCTCAGAATACCGATTTTGCCCATGATTAAGGGCCTATTAACTTCTCGACTTAATTACGAAGTTAATTACAGACTTAATTACGACCTCAGAATACCACCCCAGATCTTACGTTTTTCAAATTTATTTTCCACCACAACTTAGATTAATCTAATAACCCATCATACCTTACAAGATATTAAAGTAAATCTACAATATATGTATTCCTTAATACAGCACACTTCTTATCTTTAATTCCTTTCTTTATTTCCTTCTTTCTTTTTGCAGAAGAAATTCATAACACCTGACATTGACAGTAACATATGAAGAAAAACACGTTTGAAATATGCCAATCAAAAAGGAGCAATTCTATGTGAAGGATGGTAATGGGATGGAAAAAATAAATTTTCACTCTGTTCTGTACTGTTTTAGTAGTACAGAGCATTACAAATGACAAAATCATCAAAAAGTTTAGTGTAAATGTATGTATCATGGGATTTCTAAAATGGGGGGGGGGGGCACCTCCAGATACGTCATGAACAAACTTGAAACTACAGTCCCCAATTTACTTGCAAATAGCACCAACTTGGCCTTGTCACTTCTGATCATAAAGAAGAATATCTTTTAAGATTTCTTCATTTGGGGACCTTAGACAAATAAAGAGTCTTAAGCCCCTGTCACACTTTGCCAGATATGGCAAACGCATGAGAAATGAAAGTTGATTCTTGGCATCCATTGATATCTGTTTACATGTGTTTCATGTCCTTTTTATCCCCTTGATGGACGTTTATCTTCCCGTGATTTCAGTCAGAGCAGCCATGCAAAAAGTTTTGTCTTGCCAAAAACGGATAGCATCGGCTGACCCTTGCCCGATTGTCTTATGTTTTATGCTGTATATGTACTGTACTGTATATGTACTGTCTATATATGTACTGTCATTTTCCATGCATTTCCATCCACCAGGTCTCATGTAGAGTATGTTGCTGCAAGACAATGGAACGGATGGAATGGCTATGTCCAGCACATTGAGCACATACGCATGGTTCTCTGACGTTCGATGTATGTCTCGTGCATCGCCTATTTGTTGCTCATGTGTTTTGTCCCATGGAAATGTGGTTCATAATTCGTTTCTCATGAGTTCCACACGTCCCTCTGTCCTGTACATAATTGCCCCACATGCATTGTTAATTGTTTGTCTTGTTCTCCCCATAACAGTGCATGTACGCTCTTCTAAAACGGAAAATTTACACTTTGTCCCTCCGATGGACGATTTGAACAGATGAGCAAAATATTGCCTGTTTCTTGTACGGTGAGCCTATCTGGCAGAGTGTGGCAGGGCCTTTAAAAGTGACACATAAGTTTCTCACCAGGGTATTTGACACTGCAAATGTAATCCCAGCATGATTTGGTGCAACATCTGCATGGTTGCTCATGTGACCAGAGGAGTTGCAGCCACACAGGCCCAAGGAGATTGAGATGAAGCTGTTTTTAGAGACAAAACAAAATCATATCAAAGATTACATCTCTGACTAGAACACCTCAGACTTCCTAAGATATCAAGCAAACAATGAAAAAAAGGAAAAATGCTATTTTCAGAGACATCATGTGATGACCTTTCATACTGATGACCTCTACATGTGACTCCTCACACCTCTACATGTGACTCCTCACACCTCTACATGTGACTCCTCACACCTCTACATGTGACTCCTCACACCCCTACATGTGACTCCTCACACCTCTACATGTGACTCCTCACCACATTACCCTGACAGAGGTCTAAAGACAAGAAAACTGCCAAGTCATCTTGGTGAAAAAAATTAAAATTGATTTTTGTCTGAATATGAAAAGTTCAAGATCTGATTAAAATGTAGACTGTCAAAACTTCACAATTTAAGGATATCTTTTGATACAAAGTTTATCAGGTTTCCAGAGGTGCATAGTTAAAGCGGTTTATCTTGACGGTTTGTTAGTTTTGATTGCCTCATATCATACATGTCTGCCTTTATCTAGGCTTCAAGATCAATTTCCTCAAACCTATGTTCCTCTTATGGCTGGAACTCAACCATTTCTAAGGGTTTTTTTTTTTGTGTGTGAGTGTGTTTTCATTTTTACAGAAATGAAGACAAACTACAGATCATTAGAAACTTGAGACTCTGAAAAATCATAATACCAGAATTTGGATATGATTGTGCAATGTTGTAATCATCTGTTTATGATGTCGGTTCACAGATCTCATGGCTTGCTATTTAAAACAGACTTGTAAGTTTAGAAAAGATGGCCCAATGTGATGAGATTACAACGACCAATGAAAACAATGACTGTACATTGCATTGCTTTGTAAATAGTGGCTTAAACCAAAGTGTTAAACTGTATTATGTCACGAATAAGGTGAATTGATACAAATTGATCTTTACCATCATACATTGTCCATCTGATGCATGACATCAATGAGTGAATTCCTTCTCACTTTCACTGATTAATGTCATGAGGCATTACCATGCAATGAAGTCTTGAATCACTACAACACTGTATTTCACATCTGGAATTTTTTAGATAATGATATTGGGGAAAGGTGATATTTAAAGCCACAGGTACATACACAGAACAATAACATTTCCAGCCCAAAGTCCCCACATAATATTCATAGGATAGCACTTTTTAATCCTTGTGTTGTATAGAAAGTATTGAGTCACTACTGAAAAGAGAGAGGCATATAGCCATCAATCATCATTCCCTCTCAAAATGTATCAAACTGGGAATACCAGTAATAACATACACACACACATAGCAACATCCTTATCAAAGTGAATACATTGTCATACTATCATATCCTAAAGGAAAGACTTGTAATAGATAATATCATGTTTCAAAGGAAGCTCACCAGACAGCTAAGCCTAATTTATCCACAGAACCAAAGAGCATGATAAAGAGGGCGGGGCCAAGAAGTCCAATGCATGTCATTATTCTCCTGACAGAGAGTACAGTCCAGTGTTTCTTGGTGATCAGGTAGTCTGCATAGTGTCCAGCCGCTTTGTATGGAAAGAAGACGTAGAACACATCCACTCAATCATGGATTCATTACGTCTGTCTTCATATTAGGAAGTCACACAATAACACAATTTTATAATTTTATGTTCACTACGTATGTACATGAGTTTTTAGTGAAAGAAACGAAAACATATCACTGTTTCACGAGTCAAATGAAAAAAACAAAAAAAACAAAAACAAGAATAAACAAAAAACAGGTTACTACTGGTAGTCTAATCATACTGTTTCAACAACTATCCAACACCTGAAATTACTATTTGTTTTGTTGTATCCGTTTACCCTCCAAATCAATAGCACACTCCAGTAACACTCTATTTCATGTATTAAAAATATACCAGCTTATACATAAAGAATGCAAGATACCAGCATGTGAATGGACCTTTGTACTTCAACGTGACATATCAGCTTCCCAATCAATATAAAGCTCCTTCTCAAAGCACTTCCAGTAAGCAGCCCTAATAAACTCGAGTGCAAAGATACATGGATTGCCACTGAAACTTCTCATGGGTGCTTTTGAAAAAACATGACTCGAAGCAAATTGGTTTTAATTTTGTTAAAAATCCTAAAAGAGCCGGGGTTGATGTTTCACACAATAATTCTACAACATGAGAAGACGATCATGAGGCTTCTTGTCCTTTTTTCTTTCAAGGATCATGCAACTTTTGAGACAAAATTTGCTCTGTCCGCGTGTACCGTTATGGAGCCATGCCCATTTTGATAATGGCATGTCACCCCAAAATGGGCACAATTTTGTGAATTTATGTACATTTCCTCGGGAAAACAGTGCTTTGTCATGAAACTCATAAAAATCTGACTAATTTTACTATCCATAACTTTGATTGATCAAATTTATACTAATTATGGTAGAAAAGTGGTCCATGACAGTTCCCATAGAAAAAAGAGGAAAAAAAAGGTAAAAAACTAAGAAATACATAAGCAATTCTGAAAACAACAAAGAAAAGTTGCATTTTGTAGCAAAATGTACAATATAGGTCAAAAATCAAGGTCAAAGGTCAAAGAAGTCAAAGGTCAAAGTTCTGTGTAGAAGTTTTGAAGCGCTCACCTAGTGCCATCACATAAAGCAAACGGAATCAAAATCGGGTTAGAAATGGCAAAGGTAGCATTTTGTAGCAAAATGTACAAGAAAATGTAGGTCAAAAATTAAGGTCAAAATTCTGTGTAGAAGTTTTGAAGCCCTCACCTAGTGCCATCACATAAAGCAAACAGAATTGAAATCGGGTAAGAAATGGCGAAGGAGTAGCATTTTGTAGCAAAATGTACAATAGAGGTCAAAAATCAAGGTCAAAGGTCAAAGAAGTCAAAGGTCGAAATTCTGTGTAGAAGTTTTGAAGCCCTCACCTAGTGCCATCACATAAAGCAAACAGAATCGAAATCAGGTTAGAAATGGCGAAGGAGTAGCATTTTGTGGCCAATGTACAATATGGGTCAAAAATCAAGGTCAAAGGTCAAAGAAGTCAAAGGTCAAAATTCTGTGTAGAAGTTTTGAAGCCCTCACCTAGTGCCATCACATAAAGCAAACGGAATTGAAATCGGGTAAGAAATGGCGAAGGAGTAGCATTTTGTAGCAAAATGTACAATACAGGTCAAAAATCAAGGTCAAAGGTCAAAGAAGTCAAAGGTCAAAATTCTGTGTACAAGTTTTGAAGCCCTCACCTAGTGCCATCACATAGAGCAAACGGAATCGAAATCGGGTTAGAAATGGCGAAGGAGTGGCATTTTGTAGCAAAATGTACAATATAGGTCAAAGGTAAAGGTCAAAGGTCACAACTGAAATTCTGCGTAGAAGTTTCAAAGCTCCCATGTAGTGCTATCATATAAAGCAAACAGAATCAAAATTGGCTCATAAATGACAGAGAAGTAGCAAATTGAAGATTTTGATCACACCCGGACGGACACACGGACGGACACACGGACACACACACGTACGGAGCCCGTTTCATAGTCCCCTGCTCGAACTCGTTCGGCGGGGACAATAAAATATATAAGAATCTACCTTCCTTTTGGAAGTTTTTACGATGTACAATTGTTGAATATATTAAAACAGATACACAAACCACAATAAAAAAAAACTTCAAAGCTTTTGATTAGTGTTTAACAGGCTAAAATAAGATATAGGGGTTAATTGGCATAATTAATTGATTTGAATTAAATACTGATAATTTCAAATACTCTTGTGACAGAATCTTGTAGATTATGACGTGGGTGTCACACGTACCAACTGATGGCCAAGATCCTGGGGGGATGGGGGTGGAATCAGCCCACCTAGACTAAATGGGCTATGAGTCTGATACATCAGTCCTTTCATTATTCAACCATACTTATACGTAACAGGGCCAAAACATGGATATTCCAGACCTGTTTCCTAAGGTTTCTTTAATCATTTGCTTTCATGATCTACTCACCTACACCAAATAACGAGTTCATGAGATACGGCAGTGCAGTAAAACTAACATCTTGCTTGTTGGCTCCTAAATGCCTCTGTAAGTATGTTGGTAACCATGACAACACAATATAGTTTGACCAGTTCATGGCAAAGTGGGCAATATACATTGCCCACAGTGGACGATGTGAGATGTAGCTTGTCCAGTACACGCTGTTTGTTGTGTCAACCTGGTTAGGAATCACAAGAGAAAAAATAACAGTATCATGTCAAGGAAAATAAAGGCTTGAAATGAGGTATGGTGTATATGTATGCAGTCACACATGGAATTCTCTCTCTCCATTAAAAAAACAAAAAAAACAATTTTGGGTAATCTAGATAATCACTGTGAAATCAACTGTTTTCATTTGTACTGAACAAACCTTTGGCATAAGGAGCATTTCTGGATCATTGTCAGGACTGTCCTTTGGGTAGAACATTACCCAGATCACCACCCACATGAGTCCAATAGCACCAAAGGTGTAGAACATCATGGCCCAGGAGAGACGGGGGCAAATCTACCAAAACAAAGAAATTTGAATAGAATTCATCATGTGTACAGAAATGTTACAAATGAACACTGAGTTTCTACCAGAAGGCCCTATTTGTATGTTCAGGTTAAATAGATCATAGATCACACAAAGTGCGACAAACATGCAATTTCATAATCATGTAAAATATGCATTTGCCTGACTAAATGATCTTTTTTCTAAACCAGTTGAGGACGTGTCCCGAGTAAACTTGGTCAAGTGTCTATGGGAAATGCATGTTGTAGCAAAACCAGTCTGTCCTCAACTGGTTAAGTTCCATAAAAAATGCAAAAACATGTACAAATCTATACAAACACTTAAAAACAAGCAGACTGCAAGAATGTAATATACATGCTAGGAATTTACTTCTATACACTAAGAACAACCACCAAGGCAAACGCCAGACAATGTCTGGCCTGCATATCGCACTTTGTGAGTACTAGTGTTTTTCAAGGTAAGTTTATCGACCGTTTGACCTTTGACCTTGTCAGCCTGCACCAATAATCTAATATGACCAGCATCTTTAGATGATGTATATGTGGTCTGAATTTGGTGGTCATAGCTCAAGGCTGTGGAAGGAATATAATTATTGAGACCACAATACTGTGAGTACAATGCTTTAGGTATACCAGGGAAAGTTCATTGAACTAATGACCTCTGACCTTGGCGGACATCACCATATTACACCTTGACGAGCATTTTTAGGCTATGTATCTGTGGTGTTAATTTGGTGGTCATAATTCAAAGCTGTGGAAAGTTATAGAGAGTACACCAAATTGTTGACGCCACCATCATCACAGACAAAGACAACGGAAGAGTGATGCATATGTCTCGCTTCCACTATGCAGGCAAGACAAAGGCTGCGTTCATCATCTTTCCCATCTTTGAACCATGTTTCAATACCCACTATCAAAACATGTTTGCAAAGACCTTTCAGATTGTGTTTCTCCAGATGTTGCATTTATCATATTTATAATAAGTCGAGAGGGAGGCCTTGTCACTGTGCAGCTCCATTGCACAGCTTGACCTGAGGAGGTGTATGTTTATTTTTGCAAATGATCCCAAATATACATCCAGGGACAAACTTTTCAATGTAACCCTTTACTTGGCCGGGGGGGCGATGAATTGCTATTGCGGAAAGCTATCGCTGCGATGTTCCATGAATTTTTTCTTTCGAGTCTCCCGCATTTTTTAACACCAAATTTGGGATGCTGGGGCGTGCCGTTCTGAAGTTGCGCATAAATACATTGTACGTACATGTATGTCAGACCAAAAATTGCTCAAAAATGTGAATTCGTGTTCAATTCCAATGCAAACTGTGCTTAGAGGCAAATTTCATAAAAGCATGATTATTTTGAGGTTTTACTGATTAAAATCAATTAATAACATTTTTTCCTGTTTGGAACAATGTTGGGGACAAATTTCATCGAAAAAAGAATGAAAAATATAAAGGTGAAAAAAGAATGAAAAATATAAAGGTGAAAAAAGGAAATATATAAGAAATTCAAAAAACAATAAAATACTTAAGAATTTTTCCCATGGCACTATTTTTCTTCTCTTACATTTGCTAAGGGCACTAAAAAGAATATTTACATAAAAAATGTGCCTGTTTTGTGGTTTATTTAGTGATTTATACCAAATTGTCTGATTTCATCAGCATTATGCATAATTTAGCATACTTTAGCATAAATGATAATATCGTTCGAAAAATTAACTTCATGGTACATTAGATCACGTCATAGGCAATGTGTGCACCAATTTTTTTGTCACGATCGCATGGTTGAAAGCTGAGATCTGGAGGGGTGGCCTGGGAGGCCCTTCTGTTAAAGTTTGTGGCCATCACTTGCCTGTAGCACTTCAACCAAAATAATAATAATAATAGATAAATAAATAAACAGATAATCAAAAACTTTCAGAAGACTGCTCTGCATAACCAGATTACCATGGCAACCATTTGGTAAAATTTGACTCACCATCAAAATACCTCAAATTCCTGTGACATAGAGTTCACTGTAGGTATGAGAGAGGTTTAAGCTCTTCATCGCATCACATGAATATTCTGAAGAGTTGGATGGCACTTTCCAGAAGTTTGTATGGTGAGCAAAATTCAATGTACAAAGCATATTCAAAAGTAGAAAAAGGGAAAGGTCACATGAGAGGGCATTTCCATTGGAGTCTTTATACATTTTGTAGGCCCTCTGTCTTACCAAAGCAGCCACGGTCTGCCCAACTGAGCCTAAAGCCACCAGGTAACCAAACGAGGTAGATCTCTCATCAGGGTGTACATTGTGAGCAAAAATGTGGAAGATAGTTGGCAAGCAAAATCCCTCCGCAAAACCAAGGATCATTCTCGACATGACAAGAACCTGATGGTAAAGAACAAAAACATAAGACCACATGGAACTAATTCAACTTGTAATCTTTCACGATATATAATTGCATAGGCATTGAAAAAGGATATGGGTTTTGCTCATCTAAGTTGTGAATACCTAATCATAAGCAGCACACACTGAAACAATGCTACAAACTCATTTGCACGCTTGCCAAAGACAACTGAAACTGTTGGGCAAAGAAACTGTATGAATGAAAGGAGACATGCCTCTCAAGAGTACGATTTCCTTGCCTTGATGCTTTTTAAACATGAGAGAGAGAAATTTAAACCGTCTTACAGTGACCAGCACGAGCCTTCCAATAATATAGCTACTGAATATCATTGTTGATATGAACCACCTTTGCAATGGCTTATTAGCATTAGCATGCACATATTCAAGTCATATAATAATAATTTTACATAAACAATAAAGATATCAATACTGTAGGTCTTAAAATCCCCTTACAGACAGCCAGCATTCAAGGACAAGTCCACATTCATAGACATGTGGATTGTGTGAATGCGTATTAGCAGAGCAAATCAGTGAAAGTTTGGGGGAATTCAGACAATCCGTTCAAAGGTTATGAATTATTGAGGTTTCTGCTCAGTCACTGCTGGATAAGAAGACTACTACAAAATATGTACAGCTTGCAGTGGTGGATCCAGAGGGAGTGCTCCCAGCATGCAACTTCTCCCCCCCCCCCCCCATATTTTCGTTTAAACAAAAGAAATGAAAAGACCAAAATGGGGGCGTGTGCACCCCTTCCCACCCCCCCCCCCCCCCACCCCTTACACTTTGATTTTGTAAAGGCACCTCCTCTTTAAGGAATTCCTGGATCTGCCCCTGGCTTGTGATGTCCAATGTGAGGAACAATAAAGAAAATATAAACAAAATTCAACATATTTCACTTTCCTCACATAATACAAGGACACTTGACTTGCCTCTTTCAGAAGGCAGGGGGAAAGATATTATCATTTGTAAGTGACAAGTAAATGAAATGTGCACTTTTTTCCCCAAAAAAATGAAATTTTGTGAAATTTTCTTTATATCTTCTCTATATTGTTCTAGACATCATACACTGTAGTAGTCTTCTCTTCCAGCAGTCACTGCGCAGATACTTTAAAAATTCATAATTTTCGAACAGACTGTCTAATTTTCCCCAAACTTTCACTAATATGTACTACTAATCTTGCTGGGTTCACTCAATCCACATGTACATGAAGGTGGACTTGCCCTTTAAATCATGGCTTTATAAATGCAATTTTACATGATAATACCAAAACGTTTAATTATGATGGTAATTTCTGTCTTGACACCTCTACTTTTATAATGGACTATAATACACAGATATTGCTGAAATCAAAACTACAAACCAACATAAACTTTCATTCTATTTCACCAAATTGGTATATAATTCAAAAGCTTTCTCAGGTCAGAAATTCTGTCATTGGTGATTGAAATTTTGAGGTTTGTTGCATGTGTACAGTTCTGAGACAAAAGGGTGAAGTTTTGGCGATGCTACATGACTTACTGTGAATGATCCTCCTACAACAGGGGTGATAAATGTAGAAAATGACCACACTGCTACTGCTACACCAAGAGTGAGCTTGCCCCCAAACCTCTGTGCAGCTTTACCACCTATAATCTGGAAAGACAAATTGGAGAGAAATATCATAATTAGGCTTCTCTGAACAACTAAGTACCCCCAGCACTTGGTTAATTGCAACAGTTGTACCTTGTATTGTACAAACAAAAGTGCCTTTATTTTCACAAAGCTTTGTTCTACATATTACCACTGATACAAACATTATTGGATATTACAATAGAAACATGAGTAATTATCTCATTTTCCATGTTCAGCTTGCCAGTCTAGTTAAAATTTTGTAAGGATGAATTCTAATAAGACTTTTCTTTTTTCTAAACTGTGAGCTATAACCAGTCTTTACACCACTTTGAGAGGCAGGTATATGAAAATTATACATCACTTTAATGTGAAATAATTTTGAACAGTAACTGCTAAATTTTTCTTCAATACCTTCATGAAAAGCAGTAGGCTTAGTCAAGGTAGGTTCATAAGCTATGCAAAGAAGAAGACAGAGAATGATGCATTGTCAGGAATAACTGAAAAATGCGCCTCTGAATCAGTTAACAGAAATACTACCACCACTACTACTCCTACTTACTACAAATACCACTAGGAATGTATGACTACTAAAAGTATTACTTACTACTAATACTATTCTATCATAATTATCACATTTATGCAAACTCATATAGCGTAATGTCTTGCTATGATGTACCATTTAGAATTCATTCTTTCCCTGATTTAAGGACACTTGAATCGACTACATTATCAGAATTTCCATTGAAACTGAAACATAACAACTTCAGGCGACAGTATTCCACACAAAGGACGGTGAATGTACTTAATGCTGATAAGTGTGCCCAGTATCTAATGATAAAACAAAGGAGACAAACTGAACCTGACTGCTAATGTAGCCATAAGCGAATGCACTAAGGATCCAGCCCTGGAGAGACATGTTCCATCGGTAGACGTCAGCCATGGGCACGATGGCAATAGGCATTATGACACGATCGGCAGCATTGATGAAGTTTGCCAATGAGCAAAGTGCCACAATCCGAATGGACTTACTCAGAGGCATACTGATACCTGGAACAGCTTTGCTTGTTCTAGATACAAATAATAAAGATATGTGAAAATCAGTGAATATATCTAATTAGCACATATAACAAAACAAGAGACACACATTTTACTTTCTACCCCTTGGGTTAAAAATAAGTAAAAATGACCAACTCTAGGTACTAGCACAAAATGGTCACAATCATGCACAGTCTGTATCTATTATCAGCATTGAACCAAGATTCCCTTAGAATTGAGACAATATCATTTAAAATCTTCCTTTCCAGAAAAAAATAATACTGAGGAATATACTTATAACATCATATTTTCAGAATGTCTCGGTGAATCAACCAGGGAATTGACTTGTTTCTCCACACAGCAATTCATTATTAGGTATTCTTCAAGTGACATGTCCAATCACACTGGGTCATTGATACATATGCAGAGCATATGAGTTGTGTCTGATGAAACTGCAACTGTGCTGCAGCAGTAGAGCTGAGCTCTTAGTACCAATTACAAAAGCAGTGCAATGTGTCATGATATTGGTCCTTCACATCTAGATACATTGTACAGTGTACCAGCAAACACTGCAACCCTTTATTGATCTCATGTCACCCTACTAGATTATTAATAGCGGAGTAAAGTATGCCTTGTGATTGGTTAGATTGCATCATGTGATTGTGGAAAAAATTCGGTACAGTAACACACATTTGTACCACTTTCCTGAACGCTTTACACAGCGTGTCTACGCTTTGTCTAGATATGATGCAGAGATTCATGCAGTGAGGAATGTACAATTGTAGTAGTCCTGAGTCAACAAGGCCAAGCCTTTCAACATATGCGTGCGTAGAGCACAGAATACAGAAAGTATGCTATTCTGCTCAACAATACATATTTATACATGGCTGTGTCAGTGGTAATGGAAGTAAACAAGACATCGTTACTCGAGTTCTGTGTACGAGAAATCAGTATGGTGAGTCTAATGATGTTAGATCCAGTACCACTTCTAGGGCCTCGACCTAGGAAAAATGCATTGTAGATCAAGGAGCCTATTTACTACACCAATTAGGGCATGTTCTATTGATGCACTAGTACTGGACTATAGAACTCCAAATACCAGAACAAGATTATCCATTGTGGGTTGGTTTATTATTCTTTAAAAAGGAAATCCAGTCCAAATATAAGTTAGTCTGATTAAAAAAAAAAGAGCAACGTTCAACGGTAAAAATTTTACTGAAATCAGATGAAAAATAAGGAAGTCATGAAATTTAGAAGTTTTGGTAATTTCTGCTAAACAGTTCTTGTACAGTGGGTATTAATATGCAAACGAACGGGCTAACCATGTCATTCCCTCACAAATTTCATCGATCGTGTACAAAAAAATGACGAAAATGTGTTATTTGTCATCTGATGAAACACGGAAGTGGCATGAAAAATGAGAAAATTAGCACTCAAGCCTTTGTTTGTTTGTTTGTTGTTGTTGTTTTTTTTTTTGCTTGTCAGCCAATTCACACCAGTAGTGGTACAAGAAAATGCCAGCTAAGGCCTTTTTTCTTTCTTTCCTTTGCTTGTCAGCTGATGAAGCCTAGAAGTGGCACCAGAAATATAAACTGCCCCCCCCCCCCCCCCTTTCAAAAACACAGACCCGGCCCTGGCTCGGGATAGGTCCCTATGCTCCCTTGCTTTGCGCCCCCTCCCCTTTTACAGAATTCCTGGATCCACCCCTGCCTAGATTGTGTTACTTTTAAAGGGGATGGCTAGTACACATTGTAACTGATCAGTGGGAATCATTGGGAATGATGGGGGATGATTGTTCCAATCCTCGTGGGATTCATTTAAGAGTACATTTGTTGTGTGAAAATTATTTGCTTCAGAGTGGTCTCATATTCAAGTAATGTGCAGTTCAATGTTTCCAGGTTAGTATGCCTGTACAGTGACGGGGTGATCGTTAACGATTAACGTTATCGTTATCGTTAACGATTGATACAGTGGCGTGCGGTGGGCCGATTTCCACACGCCGTAATGGCATCTTTCACACTTCCTTTCTCCCTTTTTTCCTTTGTTTTTTTTTTTTCCTTACATGGAACTCTATGGAACTCTCTCTTATTGTAGGAAAGACTTCCTAATGAGTCAGTTATGTTCCTTGACTAATTTACCCATAAATACAACCCTAACCTAACCCTAAACCTAGGCTAGGGCCTTAAACAAGTTATAACCTAACCCTGCTTGCTAATTAAGGCACGGACACGGATGCATGCGCACTGCCCTGAAGAGATGCCTAGTTCTGCTGGTTAGTATAATTACGGAACAGACGAGACCAGATCAGATCCTAGCTGGCTTTAAAGACAGAAAGATCTGTCTGTCCGAAGGAGTCTTTTATGTTTTTTGACGTTGTCGCTCTCCTCGCAGGGGATCCATGAAGCCAGATGCCGTTTCCGCGGAACAAATCCCTGACCACCAGATACAGCTACCGATCTTTCAGTCAAGCTTTTAGATTAGGTACATTTGTACTATGTGTAAATTCAATGCCTACATTGTAACCGTTACATCTAACATCAATTACCGCTTACTGGCTTAGTCGCCACTTGCGTGTATTTCCAATGCACTCCCAGGTTGGTGAACTAACGATAGGCACTGTATTACAGTTGTAGTTCGCTAGCCATAGCGCACCACGTATTAGTAGCCATAGGCGCCGGAAGTGGGGGGGCAGGGGGGGCAGCCGCCCCCCCAATCCAAAAAGTGGGGGGGCAAAACGCATTTTTGCCCCCCCAAAAAGCCCCCCCCCCAAAAAAAAAAAAAATAATAATAATAATAATGATAATAATAAAAATAAATGAATAAATAAAGAAAATAAAATAAATATGTATATATATTAATAAAAGGGAAAAAGTATGGCTACAAACGGCAGCTTTTGGACTGTAAAATGTCAAAATTTTCAAGCTCGCTCGCTTCGCTCGCTCGCATCCAGCAGTTGAGCCCGGTGCGCATCCCCCTTAATTTCTAAAGCGAAAAACATAGCTACGACGGCAGTTGTTGGACTCTAGAATGTCAAAATTTTCAAGCTCACTCGCTTCGCTCGCTCGCATTGAATCGTTATGCCATTCTCCTAATGTTGCTGACAGTAATTGCCAGTAGTTGCGCCCGATGCCCCCACCCCTTAATTTCCAAAGCGAAAGATAAATATAGCTACAAACGGGAGTTTTGGGACTGTAAAATGTCAAAATTTTCAAGCTCGCTCGCTTCGCTCGCTCGTATTGAATCGTTATGCCACTCTCCTAATGTTGTTGCCAGTAATTGCCAGCAGTTGCGCCCGATGCCCCCCCCCCCCCCATTAATTTCCAAAGCGAAAGATATAGCTACAAACGGGAGTTTTGGGACTGTAACATGTCAAAATTTTCAAGCTCGCTCGCTTCGCTCGCTCGCATTGAATCGTTATGCAACTCTCCTAACGTTACTGCCAGTAATTGCCAGCAGTTGCGCCCGATGCCCCCCCTTAATTTCCAAAGCGAAAGATATAGCTACAAACGGGAGTTTTGGGACTGTAACATGTCAAAATTCTCAAGCTCGCTCGCTTTGCTCGCTCGCATTGAATCCTTATGCCATTCTCCTAATGTTGCTGCCAGTAATTGCCAGCAGTTGCGCCCGATGCACCGCCCCATCAATTTCCAAAGTGAAAGATATAGCTACAAACCCCAGTTTTGGGACTGTAGAATGTCAACATTTTCAAGCTTGCTCGCTTCGCTCGCTCGTATTGAATCGTTATGCCATTCTCCTAATGTTGCTGCAAATAATTGCCCGATGCGCCCGATGCGCCCCCATTTATTTCCAAAGCGAAATATATAGCTACAATTAAAACTCCAGTTTTGGAACTGTAGAATATCAAATTTTCAAGCTCGCTCGCTTCGCTCGCTCGCATTTTATTGTTATGCCATTCACCTTATGTTGCTGACAGTATATAATTTGTCAATCGTTTCACACCGTCAGTCCATAATCCACGTAAGGAAAACTTACAATGTTCCTCAATGACTGCGTTGTTGAATGTATCACATTCCGTAATGTATTGTAGTCCCATTATTGCTCACGCACACACGCACAAGCATACAGACCGTCAAAATTACTTGATGGTACCCCCCATGTTTCGACCCACCGTACGCCACTTTACATATATATACATATATACATATACATATATATATATATATATATATATATATATATAATAGATGTGTGTGCATGTGTGTGTGTGTGTGTGTGTATGTGTATATTGTGTAACATATGCATGGTCTAATCTTGAGCCCCCTCCAGTGTTTGCCCCCCCCAATCCAAAACTGCTTCCGGCGCGCCTGTTAGTAGCGGATGTGTTATACACACACTTTAAAAGTTCAATGTAGGATGCATTGTGCATCATCGCGTTTGAACAACTTTGTTAATCTGCCACCTGAAATCCATTCCAAATCAAAAACATTCTCGCATTAAGAATGGTTTTGTCACCTATTACTTATGGTGAAATACATTTGGATTACAATTATTTGTGTGTTCATGGAGGAAAAAGGTGAATCAGGAATGTCTTTTGAGAGCAATGAAAATCCGTCGCCCCAGTTGATCTCCAATCGCGGCGCACGTTACATGCGATGTGAATGTCTGGTGACTTTATAGGTAGTGGCGACTTAACGGTAATCGACGTTAGAATCTTTATATACGGTACGTATAGATATGGTACTACTGGACAGCATGGTAACTCCAGACATGCACATTTTTGCGTACTAATGACATTCAATAAGCGCAACACCTCATATCATAGATTATCAGCCTCACAGATCAAATTATTAGCCACACAGAACTGAAATTGCAAAATAATGCAACAAAAAAATGTAAACACGCAAAAAAATTGACATTTTAATTTACCTCTGATTTCGAAGAAGTTGTTGATTTTTCACAAGGTTTTATCGCGTGAACTGTTCAAAATGTTGAAGTACAGGTCTAAGACCCCGTTTACACCGCCTGACAACTTTTAGGCCGGCCCAAATTGCGGTACTCGGTGTGCATTTACACCGAGAATTTGGGCCGGCCTATATATAAATATTCTGACAGTAATAGCGGCGCTCTGCATGTGAACAATGATTTACATAATTGGAGCGCGCCTGCGGGAAATGTGTATTGTGTACGTATGCAATTCTGTGAACATCAATCCTCAATTTTAGTACTGACGTTCTAGCATAGTACCTAAACCTATACTATTTTTTTTTCATAATTTTAAAATGTCACTAAATTCGTAATCCTTCAGTGGTTTGTTAGCCGCGGTTTCATCCAACCTCAATCAGGTCAGGAGCATAGGCCTAACGTTACACAAAATTATTTTCATCTTCGTCACGATCACTTTTACTAACATGATACTGAATACCTGGGGATGTAATGACTATTTTGTCCGAGACAGAGCATGGATTTTGGGATAATTCAAATCACAAATAACGTCACATCACCGCCACTACCCAACAAAAATCAATTTCACAGTTTCTCACCATCCTTACCTATGCACAAATTTTCTGGAGTGAGGAAAAAAAAATTACAGAGATGAAACATTGTGAGACATTGCAGGACAGAATTCTCCGCTCCTTCAAGACAAGACAAGACAAGACAAGACAAGACAGCATGCACAATATAAGCACTCATAACATTACGCAATTACGTCACGATCGCTGCGGAAGGGAAGCAGGACTCGCATTTGGTACCGCATTTGGGCCAGCGTGCGATTACACCGAGAACAGGTCAGCCCAGGGCCGGCCCGAGACAACCTCCGGAGCTTGTCCAAATGCGGGACCAAATTTGGTACCGCATTTGGGCCAGCGTGCATTTTTCACCGACTTTTAGGCCGGCCCTGGGCCGCCCCAAAAGTCGGTGTAAACGGGCTCTAAGACATTATACCTTAAAGGGACTGTACAGTACTGGTTGAGGTAGGGATTCATGTTTTGAACATTCCTAAGTGAGATAATGAAAAGCCTGTTATGAAATATGAAAGAGCATGTAATTTCAAGAATGATTCAACATTTATTTGATGAAAATTGGTTTTCAAATGGCTGAGATATCCAAACAAGTGCTAATAATAAAAGGTGACATGCCACAACTTAATAGGATCTCTTTGTTTCACCTTGTTTTTGGATATCTCAGCCATTTCAAAACCGATTTTCATCGAATAAACTTTTGATACCCCTTAGAACTGCATTCCCCCTTACATCTCATAGAGCGGTTTCTGAATATCTCGCAAAATGTTAAAAGCTAAATCTACACCTCGACCAGAACTGTACACACCCTTTAAAATACGAAATTTGAGCCTCATTTGCCGATTTTTTTCTTTGTCCGCTCGGTAAGAGTGTGTACGGTGATTCATGGGTATGAATTGTGTTTCTAGCGCAAGGATAAGGTGCCAAAGACGGTGATTATTCCATTACGAAAATCATGTCCAGAATTATAATACGATTTTACACCGTGCAAAAAGACAACTTTCTTGGAGAGGGGTAGATTCTAGATATGTCAGGACTGTAAATTCAAAGTTTATTTGAAGTCAAATTTCTATTTTCCCAAAATCATGAAAATCGCAGAGAATAATGTTCATGATTTTACCGAATTCGTAATTTTCAGGACTTTGTGGATAACAGGTGCTATTTCGACCGAAATTTCACCCTCTGAGTACAGAATTTAGAGCCACCAAAAAAAAAAAAACAACGTCTGGGGTATCTCCTACTAGTCCTATCATGCATAGTACACCACCAGCTACCACCACTGCACCAGCATCATCAATATGCTGGTTGTAATGTATGGGACAAGCTTAATCCTCCTTCTTTGCTTGAATTCCTCCAGTCAGGAGAACTGCTAAAGTTGCAGAGTTGTCTAAAATGTGAGGTCTATGAATGAATGAATAGTCACAAGGTCACAGGATAAAAATAGGAAAACAACAGGATAACAATTATGGTACTGGTACTACACGGCTATACGTTTGGTATGTACATGTATCATTATGTCGAAAAGAAAGCTCAGAAAGCCTCAGAGATAGGTTATGAAACAGAGGGGGGTTTTTCCAGTCAGAGAGGGAGATAGTGCCTTTAGTGGAGTTGCAGCAAGATCCAAGAGTGGGTCTGGTAAAGCACTCGGGTGGTGTTGCAGTTTTGGTGAGGTGTGTTTTCTATCGCTTTTGGCCACTTGTTAATGTTGGTGAGCTGAGGAAGCTGTCTCTGTCTCTGAGGTTTTGTACAGTGAGCATTCACCCACCAGGTGGGTAACTGTTTCATCAGTGCAGCCAGCATCCTGCATTCCTGGGCTTGTTTTGCCTCTTATGATGTGAAGGCGAGAGTTGGTTGGATATATAAATTATAATACCCCGCTGAGCAGTTGGGCTTTGATGGTCTGAGTTGTGAGGGAATGATGCATGATCATTCGAGACACTGATCATCTGATGGAGGGCAGGATTCAATGTTCATGACCCAGGACGGTGTGGACAGTACAGCTGTTCTGTAGGTGCAGTGATGCCATGGCTTTGTGCTAACTGCCTTCCTGGTGATGTCTGTGCGATGGAGAGTTCTGTGTGTGCTCTTCCACGGCACTTCTCACCATCGATTTCCAGGTGTGTGGAGGGGGTGGTGAAACTTGGTGACAAGTTCATCGATGGGAGGGAGTTCGTACAAGCAAACTAACGCACTTTACAATATATGGGACTGAACAATAAGCATTGATAAACGCCCGACAACGCAACGTCACGTAGACTCCAACGTCGTTAGTGTCACACCAAGAGTCTAAGAGTCCTACTTACAAAACCTTGAACAGTCTCACGCTTGAATGGAAATACATACATTTACCTGTGTGAATAAGCCTAGATATGTCATGCCAAACACTCGATGTGTAAATTACAAAGAAATACATTACCTTCTGAAGAAGTTCAAAATGATGCCGCGTAACACGTCGCACTTCAATTCAATGTACAATTACATGTACGTACGTATACTCACCCAACGCGAACTCAAGATCCTCCGCTCGCCGCCGGTACATCGTACCAATGTCCGTAAAAAGTGCGGGGGGGGGGGGGGGGGGGGATGGTGGGAGGGAATGGCCGAGCCTGGGGAACGCAGCGCTGCTCCCCACCCCCCCCCCCCCACCCCACCCCATTCCCCCACCCCGCAAACTCTGGTGAGCTCGCGGTCACCAATATCTATATAGGGACTCTAGGGAAATATTATAAACACTATCGATCAGTGGTGGAGCTCCTCGTCCAGTGCAATGGTGCTATTAGGCACAAAATGTCGGAGGTAAAAATGTCAGGGGTAAGAATATATTGGGGCCTATACTAATGTCATGACACAGCTCACAGTGTGATGTAATGTCAAGAGTTAAAAATGATTAATAAAAAAAAAACGAATTGCCTTTAGAAATTGTTATCTTGGCATCTACTTTAATAAGTTCATGTTTAATGCATACTACTACCTTGTTTGATTTATCAAGTTATAATGCATTCATTGTTTTATTCTTTAATTGTTTGTATGTGATATTAAGCCTTTTCTTCGATAAAGACATAAAAAATGATTAATGCAATGTTGTTCATTTATTCATATATTTAACTGTATTTCCATGGGTGTATGCAAGGGGGGGGGGTAGGGAGGGTCGTACGACCCCCCCCCCCCCCCCGCCCAAATTTTCAAAAAGGTCCACTTTTTGTGAAAGACATTTTTGTTTTTCGAGGTCTTTTTGCCCTATATACAACAGGGAAAAAAAGTGACCAGGTGGTGTTCAAATTGTCAAAAACCTTGTAAATTTCGTAACTTAGTTCTAGTATGCCATATCTTATTTCTAAGCCACACTGCCATGCCAAAAAAGTCACTTTTGTATGCATCAAATGGCCCCATTTTAAGATATAGAATTCAAAAACTCCCTACCGTGGGAGGGGGGACACCCCCCTCCAACACCCTCCTCCGCTCCCTCGCAAAGGTAAAGGTCCAAAATTTTTGATCACGACCCCCACAGAAAAAATCCTGGATACACCCCTGATTTCCTTTACAATTTTTTATAGTACATGCATATATGATATTTAGGCCTACCGTCATTTCTAGTCCCACCCTCCCCCCCCCCCCCATGTGAAAATGGTGATATTCAGGCATTCTCCAATAATTGCATATCTCGATCATCTGTAAAGCCCAAGGGGGCACATTGTGTCCCCCTCCCCCGACTGTAATGTTTTCATTTGCCACTACTACGTTCTTAATTATCCACTTTCAACCGAATTTGGTGACTTTTCCTAAAATTTTATCGCAACAATTTTGATATACACTCAGCAAAAAAAGAAAGTAAACACTTTTTCGAGTTAAAAATTTTCATAGAAGATTTTCATGAAAATCAATATATTTCATACCATATTAAAGGTAATTTAATTGGCTATCAATCTAGTAGGTCAATATAAAAGGAAACTTTACGCATGAGTGAACACATTTGTTTTTATCCTCCAAAGCACAAAAGTAAAAATTGCAAAAATTGACATATTGTCTTTCATTTGCAAATGCCCTTTAAGACATCAATAATAACAAAAGACCAGTTTAACACAATGAGAGACACAAAGACATGACAAAAATAAGTTTATATTCTCTTAATCTCTTTATAACCTCAAACAAAATAAAAGTAGGAAACTTCAGGGCGGAAAATAAGAATTTTTACTGAACTCAAACTTCAAGTGACATAGGGAGTAAGGGCATGAAGATGATTAAATGAACAGAATATCTTTATTTCATTCATTCAATTTAGTAATTTAAGAATTCATAAGACAAATTCAAGAACCAAATATGATTTACAATTTTCCTAATTTGAATATTCAATTCAAAATTCTACCATTTTTGCTAATGTTGCTTATTCTCTCATTTCATGTGAATTTGGATTTGACAGAACATTCTTCATTTTCCTCCATCATTTTTAGCCTTTATTGATCTTTTTGGCTTTATAGAATTTATAGAAATCATAGGTATATTTGTGCAACTGAATCCATGTTCATTATTGTGTAAAATTTGTCTTTTGTTCTTATTGTTACATGGAAGAGCATTTACGCATGAATGACAACTTGATCATTTTTGCAATTTTCACTTTTGTGCCTTGGAAGAGAAAAACAAAGGTGTTCACCCATGCGTAAAGTTTCCCTTTTCATTGACTTATCAAGTTGATAGCCAATTAAATTACCTTTCATATGGTGTAATAATACATTAACATTTCACAAAAATTCTATGAGTAATATAAACTTGAAAAAGTGTTTACTTTCTTTTTTTGCTGAGTGTATAACTTAGCCATGTATGATGTTGCTAGTTGCCATGGAGCCATAAACTGACAACCATGTCAGACAGATTTTGCATGTTGTTGTTTTTTTTTTGTTCCATTACAATAGTGGATGAAATGCGGTTTTCTTTGCTGTAATTTGCTGAGTTATCAAAATATGAAGTAATGGTAGTTGTGAATTGCCTGAAATACATGTACTTCCTTTATTTGCAAGTGACATAGGCATCCAACAATAGATAAAATAGAGATAATTGAAAAACAGTATTTTTCAAAGATTACCGGTACCATATTAATTTGTGTCATCTTGAATCTTTCACACAAGTTTTGCAAGTATCTGTTTATCATATACAGGTAATCAATCTGCAAACTCAAAATTCTAATGTTATTGAATTATGAAATGTGATAACTATATACATTGTATGTACCAATCACAAACAATACATCGCAGATCTCAAAATATATTTCTTTATGCTGTAATGAATAGCAACCCCATGTGGTGACCTTGAGCATTTTTAACCATGACAGACAATGAAGTTTAACTTGCTTTTGTTTTATGACAAGTATAAAAATGATTGGTCCAAAATAAACACACACACATATATATATATAAATATATATATATATATATATATATATATATATATATATACATATATACAGTATATACTGTATAATATTGGGCTAAAAAAATCATGAAGAATAATCAGGTTTTTAGCATGAAGATAAATTATTCCGTGTATATTTCTTTATATTTTGGCAAATAGCGCCCTCAATGGGGACCTTGACAAAGTTCAAATGTAGGATCTTGTGGAGTTTGAATTGCTCTATACCCATGTACCAAATACGACAGTGATACACCAACATTAATAATAAAGAAGTTATGTAGGGGGCAAAATGTCCCCCCCCCCCCCTTGGGCATGTGAAGGGTCAAATAGCTTGAGGGGGAGTTAACCCAAATACAGATGTGGATTGCATGAATGCAGCAATCACAACACATCGGTGACGTATGAGGAAAATCAGACGATCTGTTCAAAAGTTATGATTTTTTCAAATCTTAGTGCCACCACCACAGGATAAGAATATCACAAGAGTTTGTGATGTTAAGCAAGGGACAATGACACAAAGAAAAAATACAGATAACTTCACGAATAGGGCACAAATCTTTCAACTTTTTACTTACATAAGTTAAAGGGACTGTACAGTACTGGTTGAGGTAGGGATTCATGTTTTGAACATTCCTAAGTAAGATAATGAAAAGTCTCTCATGAAATATGAAAGAGCATGTAATTTTAAGAAGGATTCAACGTTTATTTGATGAAAATTGGTTTTCAAATGGCTGAGATATCCAAAATAAGTGCTAATAATAAAAGGCAACATGCCACAACTTTATTAGGATCTCTTCGTTTCACCTTGTTTTTGGATATCTCAGCCATTTCAAAACCGATTTTCATCTAATAAACTTTTGATACCCATTAGAACTGCATGCTCTTTGACATCTCATAGAGTGGTTTCTGAATATCTCGTAAAACGTTAAAAGCTAAATCTTCACCTCGACGAGACCTGTACACACCCTTTAAGGGTAATTGATATCATCTTGCCCCTGCTTTGTGAAAGAGGTAAAGTCGATAGTTCTTTCATCATGCTTCAAAAATGAAAATATGTTGAATTCTCTTTTATCTTTTCTTTATATCACATACACACACACACACACGCGCGCACGCGAACACACACACACAATTCCTATAAACTCAACCAGGAAGTATATGAAACAAACTACACAGTAAATCACATAAGACATTACATTTATTTGTGGCATATCACTTTTTACACAAGTCTTCATGAGAATGCCATAATAAATATTAAATACATGTAGCTCACCATAGCAACATTTGCTATCTGTAGCCACAGAATACATGAAGAAAAACCTAGATAATAAACATGTATGTTGGAATGATGAAAAACAACAAGAAATTAATATCATCTACACTCATTACTTTCAAGTCATTGGACAGGACACTTTATACTTAAAATTTATGAACCAAAAACAAATTTAAGGTACAATATCTGCTGAGCTTATGCCCCAGTCACATATAAACACGGATGCTCAAGGATCTACACGGTGATCCGGGGAGATCCGAGGACGTCCGGGGAGATCCGGAGAGATCCGAGATTTTGGTATGACTGTACACACGGTATCAACACGGCAGCTACAAGGATAAGGCCGGAAGAGCGCGGCGTCTACACGGATCAATACGGCAACTACACGGATCAACACGGCAGCTACACGGCAGCCACACGGACCACCCAGATTGCTTTGCCAACACGGCAATCCCCGGATGACGCCGGATGTTTTTAACCTCCAAAAGTTGCCGTGTTGGCCTCCCGGTGTCAACACGGATCTCTCCCCGGATCAGATCCGGGGTGGTCCGGGGTGATCCGGGATGTCTATGTGACTGGGGCATTAGGCCATGCAGCATCACATGAAATACTAATGCAGGATTAATAATGACTGGACCATGAAGTCCTGTGACAACTGCTTTTTTCTTTGAATGTGAATGCATGCCTGTCATGACATCGTATCATGAGATACATACTCATAAACCTTTGAAACTACATGTACTGAGATACAACAACATATATCTTACCATGTTAAGCAGTTTTAATACATGAATATCTGATTGCCTCTGATCAGGGAGGTGCCTCCCTGCTCTGATAGAACACTTAACACTTTTACTGCAAAAAAAAAACAAGAGACCCGCGGGTCTAGCGCTCACCTGAGTATCGCAAGTTCACCTTTCACGCAGTCACTAATCTAAATTATTCACAGCTCTACCAAAATTTGACCAGGCATTCTCAAGTAGAAGATGAAATTGTACAATAAGGGCCCAATTAAGATTCCTTAATTTGGGGGGATTGGGGCCCCCTGGGGCCCTCTGGGTGGGGCATGGTGCCCATTTTGATAAATTGAGATCCTGACCCCCTAGGGATGCTACCTGCCAAGTTTGACAAAAATCCATCATGAGGTTTTCAGGAAGAAGATGAAAATGTACAATTCAGGCCCCCATTTGGACCCTTCCAACCACCCCCCCCCCCCTACCCAAGAGGGGCACCCCTGGATCTCCTATGAACAAACTTGAAACTACAGTCATTAATGTACTCACTCATAGTATTATCTCAGCTCTATATATAACTTCTGATTCTAGAGAAGATTTATAAAGATTCCTTCATTTGGGGGATTTGGGACCCCTGGGGGCCCCCTGGGTGGGGTATGGTGCCCATTTTAACAAATTGAGATCCTAACCCCCTAGGGATGCTACCTGCCAAGTTTGGAGAAAATAGGTCATGGGGTTCTCAAGAAGAAGATAAAAATGTACAATTTAGGCCCCATTAGGACCCCTCCTCACCCCCTCCCCTGGGTCCCAAGGGGGGCACCCCTGATTCTGCCATGAACAAACTTGAAACTACAGTCATCAATGTACTAACTCATAGTATTAACTTAGCTCTATCACTTCTGGTTCTAGAGAAGAAGATTTTTGCAGATATTCCTTAATTTTGGGGGGTTTGGGCCCCCTGGGGGCCCCCTGGGTGGGGCATGGTGCCCATTTTCACAAATTGATTTCCTAACCCCCTAGGGATGCTACCTACCAAGTTTGGTGAAAATGGGTCATGGGGTTCTCAAGAAGACGATGAAAATGTACAATTTAGGCCCCATTAGAACCCTTCCCCACCCCCCCTCCCCTGGGTCCCAAGGGGGGCACCCCTGATTCTGCCATGAACAAACTTGAAACTACAGTCATCAATGTACTAACTCATAGTATCAACTTAGCTCTATCACTTCTGGTTCTAGAGAAGAAGATTTTTACAGATTCCTTAATTTTGGGGGGTTTGGGCCCCCCTGGGGGCCCCCTGGGTGGGGCATGGTGCCCATTTTAACAAATTGAGTTCCTAACCCCCTAGGGATGCTACCTGCCAAGTTTGATGAAAATCGGTCTTGGGGTTTTCAAGAAGAAGATGAAAATGTAAAAAGTTTACGCACGACGCACGACGGACGACGGACGACGCACGACGCACGACGCAAGACGCACAACGGACGCCGGACGAAGGGCGATCGCAATAGCTCACTTGAGCCTTTGGCTCAGGTGAGCTAAAAAGTAATGACTAAATAGAAATTTATACTTAAATATGTCTCATATAATATAATTGTTTTAAATTGCACTTTTCCAGAATTACTGAAGGATGCTGTTTATTCCATGAACTAGAGCTTGAGTTAATCATATGGCTGTATCTATGAATGAGGACTAATCTCTCTAGTTGTGCTACTCAAGTACTGTTGCTCATGAAAGAGTGTGTATTGATTGCAAGTAAATATGACATTTACTCACAGAGATTTAAGCATTAAACAAAAATGAGAGTCTTTGCAGTCAGACTGAAAAGATGAGTGGTCTTGGTCAATGAAACAACATCAACAAAAACTGTTACTACAATGCTGCTGAAGAGAACATTCTTGAGGTGATGGGGGCAATAATGACAGTGTGAGCAACAGTGATGATTGATGATTAACCATAATGGGGTAGCATTAGGCTTTGGAAAGAGTTACATCGATCACAACACAGTGGCAGGGAATGCACAATTAGAATAACAATGTTTGGCAGTCACATTTACAACCAATTTTCCTCCACTTTCTAAAACAAGAAATGTGTGAGATAAGCTGCCAGATTGTCTCCCTCCACACAATAGGTAGCCTCAATGGCGTCATACATGGTTGTAAGTCATAAACAGGTGCATGAATGCTACGAAGACAGCTTCCAGGTAGGTTGGGGCCTTAAAAATTGTAACAGTCACAAAATCTAGCCAGCTTAAATCATGCTTGTGCCCCCAAAAATGAGGCATATGTAGCCTAGAAGCAGGTATGTATGGAGGGGGGGGGGGGGTAAGTCCAGTAGGAAATATCTTTTTTTTAAAAAGCCAGAAGCTTGGCAAAAGTTGTCTGTGCCAGAAAGATGTGTGTACAATGTATATGAATTAATCACAATGCTGGTTTGTTGGGTTCATGTCCTTCACTGCTTCAAACACAAATCTTCCAGAGACCTGTGCCCAAGCATTTCTTGGAAACAAAGACCTGTGTGTGTTGATACCAATGGTGGTACTTACAAGATATCAAAGATGACATTGTTATAAGTAATGATGGCGATAGTGATGATGATGATGATCACCATGACAGCAAAATGACAATGGAATAGTTACATTTTATCACTTTATAAGTTTGTCATTTACATGTAATTTATATAGGGGATCAAATAAAAATCATTGCATGTTACAAATGTTTGTATCTACAACAGGGGATAATGTTTTAGGAAATATGTATACAAAAGCAGATTTAACTTGACACCTTTCTTGTTGAAATATTCAGATATATCAACAAGAGCATTTACTTCTTTCCAGTATTACATTCACTCATCCTTCCACTCATACTGTTTGGGAATCCTTGAGTAGCACTTTGAACTTAATCTATGTTTGATCTAAACTTCAAATGAACAATAAATATAATGTTGGCTTTGGTTTATCCAATAACATAGATTTCCAGAAAGACAACAGCCAAACAACTTTGCAATGTTACAGTAGTGGACATGTATGCACATAGTATGCATGTCATGCTTCTCACAATAAATACTTTTGGAACAGTGTACACATTTAGTATCAATGCCCAGTACATGGTTGAAGGAAAACTGATGCATAGAAACAATTTTACAAAGTTAACTCTTTTTGTGCCAGGTAGTAAACCTTTGATCTGTAGTGTCCTGATACCAGAAAGCATGAACACTTTTCGAAACATTCTGTTTTTCAAAGCCACATAACTTTTTAATGAATTTTATTCTGGAAATGCAGTACGCCAAAGTTGTATAGAAAATTGCAAGCTTTGCTGTGATGTAAGTTCTGATTCATCCAGGTAACGTTCAATTAAAGCCCCATTCCCACATACAGGTATAGTACGGCGTATCGACGGCGGATACCCTCCCTGCTCATCAAGGAGACATCCCTGAGGATCCCCAGTACACCCCTGGGCATTCCTAGTAGCCGTGGCCACGCCGCCGAAAATTTCAAACACGTTTGAAATATCCGGGAGTCTGCTCCCGGTAAGACACACCCGTAGCACAGCCGGCGGACATCCGACGGACAAACGCCTACACCCGCCGGCTAATCCGGCGCATACGTGAACAGCCGTGGCAGACCCGAGGTGTGTAAAGACGTCGGATCCACCACGGCTCCATGCCGGGTGTGCAGGGATGCGTCACGGATGGGTTAACGGCTGTGACTGGTGTACCAGGTATGAGGTACGTATGCAACGGATACCACCGGCTGATTGGCGGATACCACGTATGATCCGACGGGTGCACTACGGCTTGAGGACAGGTCCACTATGTATCACCCGCCTGACAGCCGCCGGGCAGTCGGCAGACATCCTGCACACCCGGCGACTCACCTGTGCACTGCATTTTCCCCGTCGCATCCACCAGCAATCCGCGAAATTACGTTCCGCCCCGCATCCACCGTATTATACCTGTATGTGGGAAGGCCGCTTAAAGCATGAAATCAAATTACTGTATCTGGACTTACTGTTTTAATTCCAAGAATGATTTAATGTCTGATCCTGGACGCTTCATCAGCTCATCTGATTTGGTGGCGGAAAAAAAATGTTACCAACCAATCTGTCAACCTCAGTTTCAAACTTTATTTGACCATTGACTCCAAACAATAAAGTTGACAGTGTATCTGCGCCAATTGGCAACATTTTCCCACCAAAAAATCAGACGAGCTGATGAAGCATCCAGGATTGGACATGAAACCGTTCTCCGAATTAAAATAGTAAGTCCAGATGCAGCTATTTTAATTTTGTGCTTTAAGCTTTGCTGTGATGTAAATTCTATGACAAAGCTATGACTATGTCGCTTATACATACTGTGGTACATTGCGATTAATCAATCAGTTTGTGCATGGTTGTGTGTCAGGGCACAATTTGCAAAGATGGAAACCTGTCCACAGAGTCAGGTATTATACAAACATGGCACACAAAAAGCTAAACATGAAGTAATAAGAGATAATGAACAGACATAGTATTAGCATCATATGGGTATTACAGACATCGACTTGAACATACATACATGTATACCAGAAAACATACCGCTGCAATATTATGATTGGCTAGAGAATGGTTAATAGAGTTTCTTATTACCCATTGTGCTGCAAGTTAAAAAGATAATGACCCAGAGAAGCTCTGTTTTACACATTTCTAAATATTTGGTAATCACAGTACACTACAATAAATCTGTTTGCACATCTCAAAATATTTATGACAAAATTTACAAAATGGTAGTTTTTTTTTCCTTTTTGCAATCAAATACTGGTAAAGAAAAATTAAGTATTCAGAAATTCAACCAAAGTAAAAATATGAAAACTGCAATATCAAACAAAGTATTCATTTGTGTAGCACTAAACACAAAAATCCCTCAAGGTTACAAGCCTGATAGATTCAATCTTCCTGCATGAAATAATTGTTGAAATATATCACAGTATTCTTATAATAATCTCCAAATCTCTAAGATTTTATCATTCTACATACTGGCAACATGTTAAGTTTTTCCCATATGGATTAACTGATTTCATCCCAACAAATTAAAAAAAAAAAGTAATCTCCAAAGGTAAACATAAAACACACACACACACACACACACAGAGAAATCCTATGTCGAGTCTCATGTTCGATGAGAAAAAAGGTTGACATATCCAATATTACCCATTTCATTATCACTGTTGTAGCACTGATAGTGCAAACATTCTTGTTTGATTGTGATGACCTATTTCTGTGTTACCCCAAATATACAAGTTTAGCAAATTAGGATATGTAGAACATTATATACCTGTTTTAGCTGCTGGAATGAAAGATCATGAATGTAATGAGGATATATAGACTTTTTCTTGGCGACACTTGTTTTCACAGTCTTGCCTTATCACACTTTTCACTGTCATTCACAATGAACTTTTAAGGTAAAATAATTCTGGATGTAGAATAGATAGAACATAAATCATGGTGGACCAGGAATCTACATCTTAATGTATTATTTTGAGAAAATGAACACACTCTGATTTTTGATAATCCTGGACATTATATTTTAATATGATTTTATGAGTTTGAAAGATTTATACCTCATTGTATGAGCTGTCACATGGCAGTTGTGCGTTTAGGATACCTCCAAACTAACCTACACGATGGGAGTCAAGAAATGACATTGTATAAGGAATATTTCTGCTTGCACAATTCATATGCAATAGAATATAGCACCCTAGCAGATATACTGTATATAAATACTCACTTTGTCTAGATGGAATGGGAGGTAGAAATCATGAATTCCACACAAACACACACACACATACACACTGACACACATGCAGTCTTTGCTACAACTAAAAAAGCAACATTCAACATTAAAAAAAAAACAATTAAATGGGTTTTTTTTTTCACCTCTAAGAACCATTGCAAATGACAGGAATGGAACACCCCACTTTACACACAATTCAATGTTGTGCATCTGAATCGCCAATTAATATCCATGGAGGAATCACCCATTCAGCTCTTCTGTATCATAGGCATCACACACTACCACTACACTTCTTTATCAGTCTAGTACTGCTCTTGAATTGGTTAAAACTCCTTAGCTTTCCCTGGGTACTTGTAATAACTTAACCCATTGAGGATGGATTAATTTTGCTACAACATGCATTTCCCACAGACCCCTGCCCTAGTATACTCAGGACTCGTCCTCAACGGGTTAACCTTGGCAGGCCTTCCTTATTCTTGCTTTACCAGGTACTCTCTATTCATAGAGACCAAAATGGTCCTACTTTCTGGCTCATGTCACTTCATGAACTTGTCTTAGGATTTAATTGCTTAGGGTAATTTGCATTGGCTAGCATTACACAACCAAATGTGACCCGCTACAACAAAATGATCCTAAAGTCGGGCGAGGTCGATTATTTGAAAATTGCATGACTCAATTCCCTAATCTTTCTGCTTTAAATTGATATATAACACGTCTCATAAAAATAATCGGCTGCGGAGATATCGATGTTTAAAAGAGAGCATGTCAAGACGTCTGGGAAATCACTGTTTTGAGAAAAGCGCCCTAAAAGTTCTCCTTGCGACGCAATCACAATCAAGAGACACGCAAGTTAGTATTCACCTCCGGACAATAGAAGTTAAGCCCTAGCAACCCCCGAAATGCTCATTCAAACACAGCGTCGGCGGTTTCCTCACCGACCAATCAGTGACCAGGATGTCAGGAGAAGCGGCTAGGCATAGCGCAACCCGCCCGCACACACCAGTCGACTGGGCAATGTGCGAGCTTCACGCTTCGGTTAGCGGCAAGCAGCAAACTGACCAATGAGATCACTCTGGTCGTTGTTAGGGGCGGAGCCTATGTGTGGCGCTCAATCCAAATGTTCGAACCAGTTTCTGCTTCGTTGAAACGCCAAAAAAACATGGCTCAGAAAAACGCTATTTTTTGGTCTTTCCTTTCATCATTTTGCTTCAAAATTTCGACAGATGATAGAAGACATGTCAACCTCTAATAATATGTCAAATTCAGAAAATCGTAAGTTTTGACCAATTTTGATGCTCTAACTTCAAACTCGATTTTCACGGCTTCGACCGTGCGCGACTTTAGGACCATTTTGTTGTAGCGGGTCACAAATGGTCTTCAAGTTCATCATACACGTACCTTGGTCATAGCTTTCTGACACCATTCACTCAAACATTTTTTAGACTGATCTAGATCCTTAATATGGGCCAGGAAGGTGGAGATAGATGAGTAAAAATCATCTACCTGTAACCTGGTACTTTTAACACCATTTCCCTTTTGATTACTTCATTTACCATAAATACCTCAAAGTAAAAGCTTGCAGTGTATAACAAAAGAGAGAGAGATGCAATAGGTATTCAAATGGCACTATTAGGCTTGAGATAAATGTTTGCCTATTCTGACTAGTCTCCTGGTCTTGCAATATCACAAGCCATTTTAATAGTAATGTTCACAGGAACAATTATCATACATTTGTTACCTGTAGAATCACAACAACAGTTTTCCTCACTTAAATGACCAATTCCCATAAAGATGTCAAATATTGTTGACATTTTTGACCAGAGGACTGTCTCATTCATTCTCTTTGTGAATATGAATAGTAGTTCCTTTGTGTGTGTGTGTGTGTGTGTGTGTGTAGACCGGTATGTGTGTTTTCTTGTTCCGAATTACCTGATCATCTTATCATACCTACGGGGCAATGCATAAATTAGTAACAAATATAATACTGAAAGGAGATCAGGATGTGACACTACAGCAAGTAAATCCCAGAGGTGCAAATTACTCTTAATATAACCAAGTCAGGTTATCAAGAACAAAACCTATGATCGTTAAATCAGACATTGTGAAAGCAAAGAAATGCACAGCAGAGAGCAGCAAAGTGCAGATAATGGTTATACACTACAGTATATCAATAATGTTGACACCATGGTAAAGGTTAAAGTGAAAGCATAGCTAGATGAGTATTTGGTGAACTACTGACTGGCATCAGTTAGTAAATCACACAAATGCTATCAAAAATCTATTCATGTGTGCACACACTTTGGCACTGGCAAACCTTTCCTTGAGATGTAAGCTGTTAGGCAAGACAATGATAATATGAGGAAAGAACAAAACACCACAGTAAATGATACTGGCTACAGTTTGGTCAAACACATATTATACCAATATTCCATGTTCTTGCCATGTATCAGCACATAAAAGCAGTGTCCCTGCTATTATGAATAAACCAGGGTCTTAACTTTGTTTGTAATCACTGCAAGAGTGTAATGTAAGAGTAGATACCATGGCAATGAGTAGCCTTTCTCAGAGATGCCTGCTTATCACTGAGAAGTGGCCAAGGTATGAACCGCACATGTCATGTACAGTAACAAAAAGCCTTTCAGAAACAGAGCTTAGCATGGTTAGGCATTGATATGGTACGAAGACAATAACATCACACCACCCATGATCAGGAGTGAGTGAAAGTTGATATTACGACATACAAAGCCATGGAAATCCTGGGGAATTCAATATTGCCTAGTTGGTAACACCTGAATAAATTCTGAATGAGTAATAACTATGCTCTCTTGGTTGTTAATAATGTAGATACTGACTGGATTCTGCTGTTGGCGAGAGACACCAGTAACTAGATTGTTTCTTCATTGAGGGTTTAACTCAATATAACAAATAAGAAAAACAGCACTGCATAATGTGGAAAAATTACTCAATGAAAGACAATTATATCAAACAGTCTGATAAGCAACTATTAAGTACCATGTTTCACATATAACTCATAGCCACATCAGAGCTGAACAAAAGTTTTCTCTTTCCAAGGGAGAGTTTCGAGTGCTGAAATTTGTTTTTGCAATTGAGAATGTAATATTCCTTTCAAGCATATTTCTTCAAACTCCTGATTTTAAAATCATTAAAATTTTGAAAACAAATGAAAATATTTGTATAACACAATCAATCCTTTGAAGTTGAACTTATTCAATCCATAATAAGTATAAGAATGTGCTCCAAATATAATCTAAAGTTTGAAGTTAGTAGGCAAATATCAATGTCGATTTAGTACATACAATTTTTCACAATTGCTTATTGGACACTACGTTTACTTTCTTGTCAACATTGTTGACTTTTGGAGCTGGATAAACTAGTAACATTATGAATACAGAGTTAAGAGAAGTTTGTGGAATAACATACTATTGAGAATGTGAATATTATGCTCTTTGCAATGTATCAGTTCTTGTCTATTAGTTTAAACAAATCCCAACAAGAATATTGACTACAAGCCTTCTGTAAAAGGAGCTACAATGTAATCCGTTATCAAATATTTCGATTACACTTTTACCCACTCTTTTCTTTGCAGCAGCTAATATCCGTATCCATTCTGATGGGTCCAGTGGTACCTAATGCTGCCCCCCGATGTGTCCAATATTAGCACATGCGACTATTCGTGGCCTCCTTCAATCCACACACATAAAGCACATGCAGTCTGATTTGTTGTTTTATCTCTATCGAAAGAATTTCCTATGAACGTTTAAAAACACTTTTCATCATCGATTGATTTCTTCCCTTAATCCAGTAATGAAACAAATCATCATTTCATCACATGACTTCAAATAGTCTGTGCATAAAGGAAAGTTCTACACTTGATACTATGTAAAATGGAGGAAAAAATAATAACATTATCCTGAAAAACTTCAGAAATTAATCTACTTTCATGAATACCACCGTTTGATCTACTGCAATTAAAGTGAACACTTTACCAAAGTCTATCAACAAATGTTCATTAGTGCTAGATTCCAACTTACCAACCAAAAGCAACATTGTGATTATCATAATTACTTCATAATTTTCACAACTTCTCAAAAACTTTGAGACTTGAGGCTTGCTGCTGTGTATGCCACAACACTATGATCTGGAACAGAAATGAACACAAGATAATGCAGTACACTTGCACAGACTGTACGTATAATACTATCAATATCCCATTTCTTTCTACAACACAAAACTAGACATCATCAAATATGTTCTTAGGTTTGGCATTTACACTGAAGCTTGGACCACGTCTCGATGGTGCTGCTCTTCCATTACTTGCCTGATTACGGCCTGAAAAACTGCTCAAGTCTTCCATGTACTGCGAGGCATGTTCTTCGTTGTAATCAATTGGCTCAGCATCAGCAAGAATTTCTACTTTGTCTTCTGCTTGCTGGTGCCTGGTAAATTTTGCTGATGGTCCAAATAAAATGAGAGAGCACGTTATAGTTTTAACAGAAGATTTCACTTTAACACTGCACTTGGATATCAGGGGAAGAACCAGGAAATCCATAAAGGGTGGCACCTTTACAAAATTAAGAGGGGGGGGGGGGGGGCACGCACCCCCCTCTATTTTCTTTTATCTTTGTTTCTTTTGTCATTTAAAAAAATAATAAAGAGGGGCGCACATCCAGTGCACCCCTGCCTGGATCCGCTACTGGGTTATCCAATATGTGGCAATCTTCTTTCATAACAAACTACATCATCATGATGGTAAATACTAATGTACAGTTGATGTGCTCAAATTTTATAGTGCATTTACTGGTTCTATGATACAACCTAAACACAACTCGCACATGGAAAATTCCATAGACATGTACAGCCATGCAATGTTGTAGTACTAGTCTGAGGGAACTTGGTGAGGTGCACATTTGTGAGTATACTGTTTTCATATGTTCATTAACGTATTTGGGCATCACAAATAGACTCATAAGGTATGACTTAGGGTTGTATGTTAGGAAAACACAATGCCAACCTTCAAAGACAAATGATTTTTTTTTTTTTTTTTGGGGGGGGGGGGAATGAGAATATTACTGTTTCTCTCTATTTCTTCCCATTTCCTCGAGGAAATGCATAACATTCAGTGCACATAGCTATATTCTCAAACTACACATTATTTACAGTACCTTAGTTTCCATCACTACATTGTATGCACACATTTCTTGGTTAAATCATATTTCTTCAACTCACTCATCTGTACAGTAGTGTATTTCAAGTGAAATTACAGAGAAAAAAAAGTATCTTTTCTTCATTTAAACTGAGGAATATGTTTCACAATAGTGTATGTAATAATCTACCATGAATCATATGACTGGTAACAAACCTTTGGAGGACCCAGCACTGTAACTAGCCATTCCTGCGTTGCCATCATTGTCTGAACCTCGGTTGTTGAACCGTCGACTGTTGCGGTTGGCCTCCGCAGTGTCCTGCATGCTGAACTTGGAGAAAGTCTTTTTCCTCTCTTCACTGTAGGCTGCTCTTTCCTTCTTTCTACGCTCTACTCAAAAAAGAAAAAAAAGGAGAAGATAAATATTATCATTCTTGCTAATTACCAAAAAAGAGTTGATGCATTCATCATATGATGCAGTTTTTAGAATTTGCCATTATATTTAATTTTTGAAGTGTTTTTTTTTTTTTCTTCTTCTTTTTTCTAAACCTGTGCCCTGGGCGACCATCAGATGGTAAAACGGTTAAACTCGAAAATTTGACTTTTTGAGGTAAATTCACTTTCCGGAACATGTGAGGGCGCTCTTTCTAATGGTGCTATCGAGAAAATCCCATCATGTCTTGTTTAAGAGATAATTTCTGCTATCTTGGTACTTTTTTGTATTTTTCCTTCAGATTTGATGGTAAAACAGTCTATCTTTGAGTTAGCCCATTGTCGGTAATATTGTTTGGAGGTAAAACGAGCTATCTTTTACATAAACCATATAACCTTCTTACCTGAGATTTTTTAAATCATCGCTGTCAGATCGTAAAATGGTCTATCTTCGAGTTAGACCAGTTTACATATAAGTTGGCCCATTGATGGTAATAATCGTTTGGAGGTAAAACGAGCTATCTTTTACATAAACCTTTTAACCTTCTTAACTGAGATTTTTTAATCATCGCTGTCAGATGGTAAAAGGGTCTATCTTCGAGTTAGACCAATTTACCACCTCACGGCTGTGAAATGGTCTGTCAAGAAGATAGACCACTTTAAAACCACAAGATAAAACGGTAAAATGGTCTAACTAAAAGATAGACCATTTCACCATAGTATGGCAATAGTGTTTGTGTTCTATCTAGAAGATAGACCATTTTACCATCTGATGATGTGTAGCGGAAGTGTATACATGTGCTGTGGTTAAACAGTCTATCTGCACAAAAATCTCATTTATTTTATAATTAAAACCCTAAATAAGCACAAAATTCTTCTCAGTTATCAGTGTTTAATATGCTTCTTCTTGTCCCATTGCTAAAAATGCATTATACCCATCTCCTAAAAAAGCTCAAACCTCTAAACTTTAAAGTCATTTTTCTCAGAACAGCAATTTTCGAGATAGACCGTTTTACCATCTGACAGCCGTGGGTTACAACAAAAAAAACAAAACAAAGAAAAACAACTTTATGAATTCCTTCTGAAATTATGAATCATGGGTCTCCCAAAGTAAATGTAACGTCTTCAGACCAAATTGTTCTTGGTCTCCCTGGAGTAAATGCATTGCTCTCAAAATACTCACATTTTTCAGTTTTAATTCCTACAATAGCAGCCGTATTGCTTTGCTTTCTAAAAAAAACAAAAAAAAAAAAATCTCTCTGTAATTTGCAACACTGTCATTATGAAATTCAATTACTCTAACTTCTTCAACAAAGTCATGTTCATTTTGGATGACAGACACTGCATATGTAAGCTTCACACTGTAAACTGTACAGGTGTGACGACTGGTATCTCTACAAAGAGTTTCTACTCCAAATAAGTCACAGAGCACAAACTGACCTCTCTTCATAAGTTCTCTGCCCTCGTCCACCAGGTCATTGGTCATGTCATCATCACCTACAAACTGTTGGAAGCCAAGGCAGGAGAGGCAGCGGCTTCCTAGGTCAAAGTATGTAGCAAGGCAGAGCAGGGCCACAAGGATAGGATAGTAGATGTAGAAACCAGACGCCATGAAGGGCAGCACGTCAATATGACGACCCATTATCTGTCATCACATAAAGAAGTGGGAGACATTGATTGTAGTCTCTCACTGTATTTGAGAATATCTACACACAGATACATAAGTACACACCAGCATGACCAGTGACCACCATATCAATATTGAGTAACAAAATAGCAATGATAAAATCTGACAGACACTGATATCGGGTGGAGAAAAAAAAAGCAGCATGAAGTAAGACAATAAGAGGCCCTCAATAATTGAAGTTTGAGGACTACAAATTCGAGATAAAAAGCTATTCTTGTCTCACTGTTTCTCTCCTTGGACAAAACTTTCATATCACTGGGCATATCTCCCCTTTGTTGGTTTACATTAAAAAAAAACAATTTTTCCCAAGACTCACCAATGTGTACGATGTCTCAACTAGATTCTCTTTGCCAGTCACATGATCATCCAAGTGGATCATTCCAAGAAAATTGAGGCACAACGGAGGAGTCAAGCGACAAAGCATCCTGGCCAGGAAATATGGGAATGACAAACTGAATATGGCAGACTTTCAACTTGATATACCTAGGGCCCATATCTTCAGTGGTCTGATGCACAATCTTAATAAGACCCCAATAGCTATATGCACTGAAAGCCCTGACATATAAACACGCAAATAAAGCAAAACGAAGCACACAAACGAAACCTCAAAGCAAAGCATGCTGATTCCGCACAAATTCTGAGGAAGATGATCAGTTGAATGTTAGTATGTCATTCAATAATATATCATACAGGGCTAACAGGCAATCTAAGATTGTTGCTATGGTAACATGTTATACAGCTGTCACTATTCTGTCACTCACACAGAACTGTTTAGTATTCATTGAATCTTACTCTTCTCTACTGATACACTCTGTATATACAATGCTCACTGACAAAGAAATTTGTGAGGACTCTGCTTATCATTTTGTGATAGATTTGCTTAAGAGAAAAACAAGGACATCATTTTTTATCCTATCCAAAGGAAGGTGAATTAATTCTTCCTAGAAAATCAGTAACAATCATGTTTGCAGTGTATTAGGTATGTACATTTCCAAGCCAATTTATTAACACTTTTATCATCATCTAATTTCCTAAATCCGCCCCTTACCCAAACACAGACAGACACACATTCCATGTTGCCTTTACCACTGAGGAATGGTATACCTACATGCCACAGAAGAGGAGACTGTTTTCATCGGTCTGGTGGTGAGGAGCCAGGTAGTAAAAATTAAAGACGCGCACTTTGAAGACAGTGTAGTAGGAGCAAACACACAGGTAAGCAATGATGAGGATGCACAGCACCTGAGACAGGGATGAAAAGGAATTTGTAGATCCAGTTGTAAACTAGTCCAATCAAATGTTAATTCCTTTGGTTTCACTGTCTCAAAGCAGCACTGATTAGTGTAGTAACAAACTGCCAACAGGAATATTACATGAAAAGAATGGTAGACGTAGGAGATATGGCAGAAGTCTACTCATGAAGTCATAAGGGTAGTCAGCCATGAAGCACAGCTTGAATCTCGTTTTCACATTCTCTGATTGCCTGCATTTGGCAACTTGGAGATTTTGCATCTATGACTCACAACAGATCATATCATCATCACGAGTTTCATGGCAAAACAGAACAGAAATCCCTATATGAGATCCTACAAACTCAAATGATGTCAATACCTCCAAATTACACAAGCATTATTTTCACTATGTACACATTATAAACACATGTAGGATGGCCTGGAGATAAATGATGGTTTCAGAAGAAGGGTGTATATTAAGAGCAGCAGTCTTATGTACCACAGAAGGAAATTCCCTCTAGTGAAGCTGTATTGCAATAAGCCAGTTCAGGGTTTCACTTTGCATATAAGCAGAAAAAGGTCAATCATACTAACAGGGCATGTTGGTCTTTTACATTCATCGAGATAAGCATCAGGGATGTAATGATTATTCAAGTAATCCTACATGGTACTTGCCAGCACAACCACCTGACAGCAAAAGTGGCATTTTGCAATATCAATAAAAAGAGATTGTTAATAAAATAATGCAATGAATGCTTTCCAAGGTGTTAATTGACAGACCATTCTGGTCACCTGGTCAACGCAAGTTCATCCTTTAACATAATTGATTAATTCCATAAATCGTTACATTGGGCAAGCTTATGCATTATGTCACTTTGAAAACAAGTGAAGTGCCGAACCAACTAAAGAAAATGAAAGGTCATTTGTACCAAGGTGCACATGAGCTAAGTCTGAACTGGTTTAATAAAGACGTGGGGGAACGGGCATACCATGCAATGGGAAGGCTGGCCTGACTCAAATCCCCATAACAAACTGTGTACAGCTTTATCACTGATCTTTATGCGAGTACACAAACAGCCAAAGAATCTCATCTGGAGTCAAGTGTTACCTACACGTGTATGAGCAAACACTTTGATGCACATATTTGAATAGAACAAACGAGAGACAGTGTATCTGAACATGCACTTCTTTCTGTCCCCAGAAAAGGTCCCTTGTTTATCCATACAGCACTGACCATTCCTACCCACCCTCCAGTTATTTCCTACTGACAATCTTAAAGCAAATTATCAAAGGAGAGTCTTAAAGGCTTCAATGTTATGGTTCAGGCAGGGTGGAAACTCACAACCTTATAATACATGCTGGTTGGTACGTCTATCAACAACTTCTAGTCATGACAGAAGAAATCTCTCAACAAATAATAACAAGACGACTTGGACATCTGGGCCCCATAGCATAAAGCTACAATATGCTAACTGTACAATCAATGGTATTAAACCATCAGTGATTTTGTGGCTTTAATTGACAATATGCAGGGCTCCACACTAACTTTTATTTTTGGTGGCCCAAAGGCAAACATCCGACCTTTTTTGGTGGCCTGACCAGGCCACCAAATTCTTCCTTTCTGAAATTTTGGTGGCCCGACGTGCGTTTTTGGTGGCCCGGGCCACCGGGCCACCATTAGTGTTGAGCCCTGCAATATGGAACGGTGTTGCTATGGTAGTTACCATTGATTGCAGAGTTCCTATTGATTGTAGATTTACCAGAGTTGTATGCAATGGGGCCCTGAACATATATCTCACATTAATCTCACCTCAATGCACAAGAAATTATAATTTTCATTTGCTTTGTCCACGAAGATGGCAAAAAGGGAGAGGACTGGCTTAATGCTGAAAAAGGTCATCTCTGACCAGATGACCATGAGGGAAAAGAGAGCCAAGATGACCGCTAGGACCTTCATGGCGATGGGAAGAAACCACAGACGCCAATACCACTCTACTGTTGGTGTGCACACCATACGCTCCACAGCATTGAAGTTGGGGTCAAAGGTGTGCCTGAATTGACTGTGTATCAGACATAATACATACACATACAATCAATAATTCATGCATCCTACCCATACAGCTCATAGCTGTAAGATCATGCACATTGGTATGAAATGTTAAATTCTTATCTCTTACATGAAAGGAACAATGCATTCATGAAGATCAAATATTGCAAGTGATATCAAATAAGATATTACTAATGGGAATGTTTGTGAGTTTTTTCAAGAGTTTCCTTTAAGGAATTCATAAATACAGGTTGTAAGATGAAGAGAAGTGATAGAAACTGATTCTCTGAAACTGTCTTGTCAGACACTGTTCTCTGTTAATATCATGTGTAAATGAGCGGAACATTCTTGTTTTTACACATATCACAAAAAGTTCACAGATTTCTCATTGTCTGGCAGAGTGCACTGTTACACATATCACAAAAAGTTCACAGATTTCTCATTGTCTGGTAGAGTGCACTGTTACACATATTGCAAAGCTTCCTTCAGTTCCCTTCACACTTTTCTCATGCTCATTTCAGTCATATGGTCAAAAGTGAGTGTTTTATTGTGTACAAGCTGCGAGACACATGACATCAGGCTAAAAGCCATACACCATTGGCTTTTATAAAAAATAATAAACGATAATATAACTGAATATTTACAGCATAACATTCCAGCAAGTTAATGTTAGACAGCTAGGAACACTGTAAATGGGAAACACTCACGGATTAGAGCTCTTCTCATTGCGCTGGAGATCCTCATAAAAGAAAGCCTTATTGACCAGCACCCTCCACTGGGTGTCAGCCCGATGCTTGGCTTGCATGGCAAAGATCACTTTGCTGTGAAGTCGAACCAACTCCTTCTCTGATGGAGGCTGACAGAGACACAGAAGCAATACACATACATGTATCTACACTCAGCAAAAAAAAATGTAAACTTATGCTTTTTCAAGTTTAGATTTCTCTTAGAATATTTGGCTGAAAGCTAATGTATTATATACCATATTGAAAGTAATTTAATTGGCTATCAACCTGGTAGGTCAACAAAAAGGGAAACTTTACGCATGAGTTAACTCCATTGTTTTTCTCTTCCAGGGCACAAAAGTAAAAATTGCAAAACTAAACAAGTTGTCATTCATGCACATGTGCTTTTCCATGAACAATAAGAACAAACAACAAATCTCACACAAAAAGAAACATGAATTAAGTTGCAAAAATAAACCTTTGATTTCTATCATATCTTTAAAGCCCAAAAGATCAATGAAGGCTAAAAATAATGGAGGAAAATAAAGAATCTTACGTCAAATGTGAATTCAAATGAAATACGAGAAGAAGTAATAATTAACAAAAATGCTACAAATTTGAGCTTTTTTTTTCAATTAGGAAATTGTAAATAATGTTTGCTTCTTGAAATTGTTACATGGATTCTTAAATCACTAGCTTAAAAGAAATAAAGAAATTCAGCTCATTTAATCATTTTAATGCTTATTATACCCTATGTCATTTTAAGTTTGACTTGACAGAAGATTCGTATTTTTCCCCTTTAGTTTCCCACTTTGTTTTTCTTAGAGGTTATAAAGAGATGAAGAGAACAAAAACTTATTTTTCCTATTTCACTCATGTCTCTCATTGTATTAAACTGGTCTTTTGTTGTCAATGTTATCGTGAAGGGCATTTGCAAATGAAAGAGAACATGTCAATTTTTGCAATCTTTAATTTTGTGCATCGGGGGACAAAAAACGAATGTGCTCACTCATGCGTAAAGTTTTCTTTTTAATTAACCTATTGGCTTAATAGCCAATTAAATTACTTTTAATATGGTATATAATACATTGATTTTCATAAAAATCTTCTATGAAAAATATGACCTCGAAAAAGTGTTTACTTTCTTTTTTTGCTGAGTGTAGTTGCTACTTTCAATTTATGATACAAATTTCAAGTATTCCCCATCCACATGGAAGCAAATATATATACAAATCCATGGACTAACACCAACCTCTCTAGCAGCCTACTAATTATTAACAAACAACATTCCACTGAATTCTTTTTAATGTATATTACATCTTCCCATAATTCTTGAGCTAGCTCATTTTTGCCTTCACCTATTATCATGAAATTTTTTTTTAACATTTGGAACAAAACTTGCTCAAGCATTTTGATGATGATACATTAAGAAACATGTTAGGGAGTCTCTGTGTCATGTGTGCACTGCCTCTCTGTACATCATTTCCTTTTGTCAAAAGGCTGGCTCAACTATACAATGCAGTGGGAATCCCAATCACTGACACTGTCTAGGGTGTATCTCAGACATCTGCCCACCTGTATCTGTTGCTGCTCGTAGTCCTGATAGTCATCAAGGTGTTTAGTCAAGGAATCCTGGAACTCCTCCGGGCATTTAGAAACAACAGTGTTGACATGTTTGCGCAATGGATGGTTGTACCTCACTGCATCAGAGGCTCGCCTAATGTCCTGTAGGAGTATTATATGGGTGAAGAGGTACAATGGAATTCATTTCCTTCAAAAGGTTCAAACTAGGAATTTGAATGTCTTATCACTTTGTCCTATCAATCCACAATCTGCTTTGATCATGGACACATTAATTTACCTATGCCATATACACTACACAACTCAGAATGAAGTTAAGGCTAGAATATATCACAAAAATAATTTTGGACCTGAAAATCTTATTTTATTTTTTTTTTTTTTACAGGTTGCATGGACTGGATCCTGTTCTGTATAAAATAGTTGTAACAAGTGAATAATGTATTGGTTCTGCTACTTAAATAGCCAAATACTACAAATGCTCAGTATTTGTAACCAACAAGATAAGATTTTTGCAAAACTTATAAATGCATGATAATTGATATGATGCAAAGTTTGAGCCACGATGACTGGTTTTGTAATGCAACCAAATCCCATTCCTCACAGACTGACTCACCTCAAGGATGTCCTCAAGGTTTTCCTCTGCCTCAGACTTCTCTGTACTGAGTTTGGCAAGCAAGAAGTAGGTGTGGTGGAGAAGGTAACCTTGTTTGGACTCCATCCAGTATTGTCGGGGTACCTCCACCAGGCCATAGCCAAGTAGCAGTACCAGTAGGAAGAGTCCCCATGTATTGCTGGCTGTGATTCCAATAACCTGTAACTGTTGGCTAGGGACAGAATATCACTTGTGTTCACTTATTTTAATATTCACTCCTCATTTTTGTATGTATTTCCTGTTTGTATATTTTATGTTATCTTTCTAGTCCTTTACTTCAACAAGAGGAAACTGAGTTTGTCCACACTAGACAGTCTTACCTCACACAAACATCTCCTGGTGAAATCATAATTGCTCATCCTGCTGAAGTGCGTAAAGCATGATACTTGTATTTTAATTTACTACAACTTCTCATCATATACAAAGCTCCTACAATCTTACGTAAAATTCTACAAAGACATCCAATTCCTTTTCTTTATTTTTTTTCTCCTTTAGCCCCCCCCCCCCCAAAAAAAAAAAAAAACAGAACCAAAAAAAAAAAAAATGAATTAAAAGTCATTAAATGCAAACCATGAGTCTTAGGAGTTTGAGGGGCAGCTACATGAATAATCAGTAATTGTACCAACATCCAAAAAATTAACATTTCTTCCTCTTTTTTGAACACTTGCAATACATAAACTATTCTATTCCATTTTTTTTTAATACCCTTCAATTTTCAATTTGAATATCCTAAAATTTTCAGATAGGGTGGAATAACTTCCACATGAAGAGTCTGAATAAAAAATAACACCCTAAGAGAGAAAATATGGCACTTATGAAACTTGTGAAGGATGACAGATCAGTTGTTATAGTACAACTGTGAGTACCAAAGCTGTATATCACGGTGTTGGACTCTCCTTACCCACTAAGGTGGAGCTCTGGTTTGGCAGCAACACAGATAAGCAGAACTCCAAAAATGAGAAGGTAGCTGCCATACCAGATGGCATTCTGAACCATAATTGTCTTCAATTTGCCCATGACAGTGAAGTCCCCTGCATTTGTGTAAGACTTCATAAATGGCATGATCAGCCTGGAATGAGAGACAAAAACAAAAACAAAAAGAAAATAAAATAAAAGACAAATGGCAAGCAATGTATTGCCTGCATATCACAATTTATGAGTATCTTAGAAAATATGTTTTTCAATGTAAGTTCATTGACCATTGAACCTTTGAACTTGTTGCATTTTATCAAAAACTATATTCAAACTTGACCGGCATCTTTAGTTGATGGACAAATTGTGGCTGTGGTGTGACTTTTGCAGTCATAGCTCAAAGCTGTAGAATTTATTTGAGTTCAATGCTTAAATCAGGCAAAATTCATGACGCACATAAAATCTACATAGCAACTGGTACACGTACGTCTCTGCCGTAATGCATGGTTCTCCCAATAGGTCTAGAATACATCTTGACAATGTGAGAAAACAATTTCACATTACTGGCAAAAAAATTAAAATGACATGTTTGTCAAAAATGTGTAGATGGTTACTTTCCTTGAACTTGGTTTCATTTGGATGGATGGCTAAATTGTTTCAGACAGCAAGTCAAAATACAGGAAATAATACCATGACATTTTAAAATTTTCCCTCAACGTTTGACATCACGGCCAAAATCTTTCCCTACAGAATCACTGTTTAGTAGTGCACCCATCTCTAGTTTTATTAAGTGTACAACTTTGAGCAATCATCAAGGTATGGAGAAATAGTTTCATTTCAGCATAAAAAGTGAAATTTTAGCATGTTTACCTGACCTTCGACCTTAAATTGTGATTAAACTCTCACCATATAATACATGTACCGGTACATGTGATTTATATCAAACATTTGTCATAGAATGATAGAATGAAAATTTTAGTCACAGCTTTCAATCCATACGAGTTACACTAAACACAGCATTGGTACAATAGTGCAAATGATCTCCCTAGTTGCATAAATTTGTCTTAATCTCTCTCTTCTCAAAAGTGTAGACTAATTAGCATGCTGATGACAATTTAAAGGCACCATCTATGACACATGATTTGCCAAATCTGAAATATTCCATAATAAACATCAAGAAAAAACAAATTGTAAATGTAGTTATCGCGAGAATGCTCTTGCATTTCAGAGTCGCAGGTTTTGTTTTCTGTTCATTAACATGACGTCGTCAGTATCATTCTATGCATGTAAAAACATTTTAACAGTTCACATGTTTATCTGCCAAGTTTCATTTGGATACTTCTATCTAACAATTCTTAAGCTACACTTTCAAAAAAAAAAAATGATTAGGGACGACAAAAGGACGGAAGGAAGCAAGGACGGACGAATGGACGGACAGACAACCTGAAAACATTATGCCTCAAGCGACACTTCATGGTGGAGGCATAGAAAAGATACTGAACAACAAAAGGTGAAAGTTTGGGAAATAATCATATGAACCCCATGGGTAAGAGGAAGAGATTACCACCCTTTTGTAGCCTGTATTCATCTTTTTGATATCGCATTGCAGCATATGGCTGAAAACAGCTTCAGTGAGAACCTACAAAAGTATGCCAGCTGTTGATAAAAGTCATATTTAAACTAATTTGCATACTTGTGATGAAAATCTATTCTAGACCAATAAATGTGTGCACAGTTTTCAACAGGTGTGTGCTCTCAATTGTAAGGTCATAATCAGAGTGGAGTGATTTCTATACTAAACATGATGAACAATTTCACAACATGCAATGATAAAGAGCAAGACCTTCTACCAGGCACAATATCTCTCTAGATATCGTCTACAGATATTGATCTTTATAAAATGGGTTCAAGAATGTAGCCAATTGGAAGCGCTGAAATGAGTCACGTGTGCCTGTATTAATTTCTCACTAACATGTACGGCCTGACGTCACAATGTTTACACTAGCAGTGCGCACTCAATCAGTTGTTACAAGTGCGTCGCGCTCTTCTATACGCGCTGTCAATCCTGTAAACAACTTCTAGTTCGGGCTGCCGGCCAGCCTTTCTTGTGTGCATAACATGTGTGGCGTATGTATACTACATTACTAGTACTCTTGTACGTACAGTTAATATGTGCGGGATGTCCAAGTGCGACGTGTGTAAATGTTTGGGACGAACATCTTCGGACATCTTGACCCACAAAGGTACATGAAAAATGCTGTTAGTTTTCGACCCATTTTATAAAACAAATGATGCACAGGATTTCGCCTCGTGCATGTTTCACAATTGTAAATACCCTCGAGTGCGCTACATCTCCACTAACGCACTCTATCCTGTGCATCATTTGTATAACATTGCCACATACAAACAGGGGGAACAGTGACAATGTATTTGTACCACAGAAGGCCAGTGCATTATGTGTACATACATACGCATTTATTTTTTTTTCCTGTGGTGTTTTAAACTGTGTGTACAAGGTGTACAGCTGCATAACTGTTTGACTTTAATTTTCTCCTTCAAATTGCCTGCAAATATTTCACTGGCTCAGCTATACTTTAATAGTATGATCAATCTCTGGGCAGAGCACTCAGTGCCAAAGTGCACAGTTTACACTACACATGTAGCAAGTGTTGGGTTGAAAACTAAATCTAGCATACATTGTAGGTATCAGAAAGCTCAAAATCCATTTTCCACAACTCCAATGTTGTTGTTTTTTTCTTCTTTTGGTTTTTTTTTGTGTGTTTGTTTGCTTTAATATATGTTTGTTGTTTTGTTGTTGTTATTAGGTTTTTTGTTTTTTGTTTGTTTGGTTTTTTTTTGGGGGGGGGGGCTGTATGCATACTGTAGTTATGCCATTTGTGTCAAATTGACACACGATGTAGCACCATGCAATTGTATATCATTTTGATGGCAGAGATACACAAAAGACTTATAGTCCACACAACCAAGTTACTCTCCTGTGATGGGCAGTGCAGGCAGTTTATACACGTTTGTACTACACAATCATGAAGATATTGGACTTCACAAAGATTTGCAGAAAAATATGAAATCACTGCATACACATGGCTAAAATGAGTTCAAAGAAGCGATTAAACTTACCATGTTAGTACAAATGTTGTCCAGTAAACAATCTTCCATATGGTTGGCAAAATGTTCTCTGGTACATAACTCCATGGCTTCTTGCACTGCTCTGTAGGAGAGTTCCTCCTGTTCCTGCTCATGGCATCACCCTTATTTGTTAGGTTTGTTGTGCCATTCAGGACTACCTTTGTTGAACCTGTCAGCACTGTGTTTTGGTCTGGCAGTGTCTGCTTCATTTGCTTCTCTGTTGTCAAAATATGGTAGTGAGGTGGAGAGGCAAGGGTGGAGTGTGGTGCTGCAGGTGCAGTATCTCTTATGCATTGTAGATAGAATGTCTGGAGGGGGAAAAAACAGGTATCATACAGTAATTTGCACAGGGCATTTGAAATATCTAATAAAGTTTGGACAATCTTCTTAAACAATTTTCCCTAAACTTCATTACACAATTATAACTCTGGCATTAAAAATGCAGAATTTGGCACTTCACAATCTACAGGTACATGTTTACTCATAAAACTGACTTTAATACATCTTCTGTTCATGATAAACATTCTGATATACATTACATTGAAATTGTGTACCTTATACTTCACAAAATTTTTCATTTTTGGCATGAAAAATTACAGTTTGCATGGGTGAGTGCAAGCTGAATTGCAGCCCAATTTAGCCACATTTACACTAGTTGTATGCAATTTATCAGCAAAGTTGAAAAAAAAATTATGACACTGTTGTAAAGAAGTGCTCAGTTGATTTTTGTTATTGATTCTGTAGTTCATTACATACATTGTACCATGGAGCTAACTTCTACCGTGAAACACAGATTCAGTCATACGTGAGTGTACATTATAAAAATTGATTCCATGCTATTTGTGAACATAATGTTGTCATTGTATTATTATGAACATCTCTCCCAGAATCTGATTAATTTTAAAGGCAGAACAAAGTAATCACATCACTGTAGAATGTAATATTTCTGGGAACTAAGTTCACCTTCATATTTGTACATGGATTGAGACAATGCAGCAATATTAGTAGAACACATGTAAATGTAACTGAAAGATTGAGGAAAATCAGACAATTGGTTCAAAAGTTTTGAATTTTTAATGTTTCTGTCAAGTCATTGTGGTACTACAGTGTATGATGTCACATGCATAGATAGATAAGGAAAATATAAGGAGAATTTCACAAAAATTCTATTTTTTGAAAAAAGTACATATTCCCTTGACTTGTTACTGATGAATATTACAAGGCAATATTATTCCCCTTGCCTTCTAAAAGAGGCAAGACAAGTACAATGTACTCTTTCATTACGTAAGCAAAGTGAAAGTAAGTTGAATTTTCTTTACATTTTCTGAGTTCTATGCACGTGAAATTACAAGCTGTAGTAGTCTTCTCATCCAGCAATGGTGGCATCGAAACCTGAAAAATTCATAACTTTTGAACAGATTGTCTGATTTTCCTCAAAAACTTTCACTGATGTGTTCTATTGACTGCATTCTCTTAGACCTTTATGTACATTGAATATGAAGGTGAACTTGTCCTTTAAGGAGCTTTCAAATCATGAGAAATTTACTAGTACACCATATTTCATTAAAAAAAAAAGAATGCAATACATCAAAACAAGTCATCCTCACTGTTGTGACGTCCAGCGGTAAGATGAAGACAATGATGAGTGAGAAATACCAGGAGATGAATGTTGTCAGGGTAACCACAGGATGTTGCTTGCGCCAGTCACCATACTTGTGGAGAAGGTAGGCCGCAAGCACAAAGACACATAGGATCTCTGTCACCAGTGGCCCAACACTCATAGTGACAGAACAACTTTCTCCCTCACCGTCAAAATAAATATTATCTCATCAAAAGAACCATTGGATGATCATCAATTACAGTATTGGATTCTTGTGATTTCCAGGCCCTGAATTTTTCTCCTTGGTGTAACTTGTGTGCACACGTAATACAGCTCTACACTTCCAATGATGGGATGTTAGCTTTCACTCAGGTTTTGCTGTATCTGTGTGGAGTCCTACTGAAGAGTGGATGTAAGGGTGATAACCTGCAGAGTTAAAACGACCAACAGAGAGAAGAAGTCATCATCTGACATTATACACTATTAATATATACATACAGAGGATTTTTAGAGCCCAAATACAAGTGTTATTTTGTCGACGCACCTCATAACCTCCGACCCACTTAGAAAGTTTGTTGAACTCGACCTATATTTTTTGCCGAGGCGACCAATATTTGAAATATTGGGTGGCAAGAGGGGGATTCCCCAAAGTTTTAATAACTGCACCGTGATTGGTTGAGATATACGACATGACCCGAAATATGAAGTAAAAACGTCTGTGATTGGTCAATCATGAATTAACTAAAATATTGTTTTTTCTAAAATTCTGTCTTATGCAAACAAATTTCATATATTAATTAGTCAAAATTGTTTTTCATACAATTTTTCGAAACATCACTTTCATAACAGGAAATTAAATTTAGGTTTGATGAAAACAAGTTGCATTTTTTGTGCAGGCGACGATCAATCAGCTCAGTGCTACTGCTAGATAGCCCGCGATATTTATGTACATATAGCCGGTATATAGATGTGACGAAAATTGTGTCTCAGATCTTGGATACAAGAGCATCTAATTCTGGTGTAAATTAGCTAGATCTCGGCCTAACAGTAACATGGCGGCTACCATGGATAGATCTACAGCTCGTCGGAGATTTGCAGATCTGGATGCAGAGGACTGGGAATGAAGTGGATTAACTTGCACTGAAAGTGAAGAGTGTACCATACCCCATGTCAGGATCAGGTACAGTAGGAGACCATACAGCACTCAGAGTCAGAGACAGACAGGGAACATGTCAGGATCAAGTACAGTAGGAGACCATACAGCACTCAGAGACAGAAAGGGTAGGCCTAAGTGAAAATATTCTTTGCTAAAATCCACTGTAGGATAATAATGATAATATTGGATGTCCTATTTTCCATCAATACAAGGAAATATTGGACTCGCTAAGCAAAATATTGGACTCATCTTCGACTCGTCCAATATTTGTGCATAGCTCGTCCAACATTTCCTTTTATAAAATGGGTTCAAGAATGTAGCCGATTGAAAGCGCTGAAATGAGTCACATGTGCGCTCATGATTTTCTTACTAACATGCACGGCCGTGCAAAAAGTGTGCAACAAAAAGTCATAACAGCACGGCGTGTTATCCTATGGGACATTGCAGAGAAAGCGTAACTGCTCAGTCACTGACGTCACAATGTTGTGCACACTCAATCAGTTGTTACAAGTGCGTCGCGCGCTACTATACGCGCTGTCAATCCTGTAAACAACTTCTAGTTCGGGCTGCCACCCACCTTTCTTGTGCATAACATGTGGCATACGTATACTCTTATACGTACAATATGTGCGGGATTTCCGAGTGCGACGTGCGTAAATGTTTGGGACGAACATCTTCAGACATCTTGACTTTTGAGCGAGTGCTACATGTAGCTGACTGGTATTGACCCACAAAGGTACATGAAAAATGCTGTAAGTTTTCAACCCATTTTATAAATCAAATAATACACAGGTTTAAGTTCGTGACGTTAGTGGAGATGCAGCTCACTCTCGGGTATTTACAATGTAGTGCAACATGGACTCGGCTTCGCCTCGTGCATATTTCACAATTGTAGATATCCTCGAGTGCGCTGCATCTCCACTAACGCACTCTCACCTGTGTATTATTTGTATAGTATTAACCTCAAGGCCATCCAATATTATAAAAATATTAGTCAACTGATTTACACGTAAGAGGGGCAGTGGACATACCGAGGCAAGTTGATATGTTGACGCAATGACAACACACTCAAGCACAGAGACATGGGGGGGGGGGGAGAAAATTCCTCAAATTTCCAGACTTAATGTTTTGTTTCTCATGAAGAAGTGTGATACCACACCAAATAGCCCTAGCAGTATGACACTTCCACCAGGCTGTAATTTAACCTTTAAAAAAGTCTATGTAAATCCTGGCTTTCAACTTGGATACTTTGACAATTTTCACCTCTTTTTTTATGAAGACTGAAAACATTATCACATCATACTATGATCAGTGAAGTAGACCAGGGAAGCTGTCTCTCCCAGTTTAAATGTCTGCATGTCTGGACTCACAGAATGACATCTTTAATAGACTAAATGTGATTCATGAAATGCCCCCCAGGGTACCATTTCATGAAAGTTGTCAGCGCTGACAAGTTGTCAGTCTCTGACAATCCCCAAGGTAACAGTCAGTGATCAGAGCATCTCAGCCAATCAAAACCAAGAATTTTGCTGAAATTGTCAGAGACTGACAATTTGTCAGCGCTGACTAAATTGATGAAACACCCCCCAGGTCTCACATCCTGTGGCTGTAAATGAAGTGGCCTAGTCCACAATTCACCACCTTTTCATACCAAGGATGGTATACAAATATACTTTCCCTTGAGAGTTTCTTGTTGAAACTATGGGCAGAGGTGACTCCAAAAGAACTACGTGTATTCACTGAGGGGTGAAGCCCCGAAGTGAATAGTTCTTTTGGAGGCACCGAGGCCTATAGTTTGAACCAGAAACTCGAAATTAGGCAAAGTATATTTGTTTTATATTTTGGATCAAAAATTCAAACAAAGAAAGGGAAATGGGAGAAATACAAAGCTAGAAGTCTTTTGGTGGATGTGACCATTTTGTTGATGGGACCATTTCGACGTTGTTGATGATGTTTCGATGCGGCTATTTTGACAAGCGCGACGCGACACACGGTGTGAAGCTATTTGCGCAATGTCAGAATTGTTTTTATGACATCACAATCGTTTTGTTAGGAATTGATACATTTTCAGAGTGACAGTACGAGGCGTGGTGTATCTTGGGAAAACAGCGCCCAGGGCAAGCGCGGAAATCTACGCCCCTAATTTCTGAAAAAGTGTTCAACCCCAACCCCATCCTGGTAGGGACTTTACGCTTTTGGATGCTTTTTCAAGCACTTAAAAGGGGTCTTTTTGAGACTGATTTAAATGTAATAAATCGTGATAAGTTTTGGCGAGCGAGCGCAGCGAGCGAGCCGCAAATTTTTGTGTTTCAGCTTACAAAACATGGAATTCTTGTCATTTTTTGCTTACTAAATCTTACAATTCTAATCAAGATATAGTGACGGCCTTATAGATAACGATTTATACCAACAAACTAAAATACTCCAACTTAGTACGCGCGAGTGAGCCGAAATTTCCATATTTCCGCGTCATCATCACGTTTTGTTCTTATCTTTTTTTTGTGACAAGTTCTGGCGAGCGAGCGCAGCGAGCGAGTCGAAAATTTTTGTATTTCAGCTTACAAAACATGGAATTCTTGTCATTTTTTTGCTTATCAAATCTTACAATTCCAATCAAGATATAGTGACGGCCTAATAGATAACCTAACGATTTATACCAACAAACTAAGGAGTTGAAGAAATACTCTAAATTACTATGCGCGAGTGAGCCGAAATTTGTATCAACACGTCCTCGTCATCATCATGTTTTGTTCTTATCTTCTTCTTTTTTTGATAAACTTTGGCGAGCGAGCGCAGCGAGCGAACCAAAAATATTGTATTTCAGCTTACAAAACATGGAATTCTTGGCATTTTTTTGCTTACTAAATCTTACAATTCTAATCACGATAATAGTGACGGCCTTTACTTAGATAACGATTTATACCAACAGAGGACTTGAAAAAATACTCTAAATTAGTACGAGCGAGCGAGCCGAAATTTGTATATTTCCGCGTCATCATTACGTTTTGTTCTTATCTTGTTTGATTTTTTTGCGCCCCCCCCCCATGTTCGAAACCGTTGCCGCCCTCCTTTGATCCAATCGGCGATCGCTTAAGAACGAAAGAAATTGCAGCCGCTGCTCCTTGTGACATTTTGCCTGCTAAATATAAAATGACATGTGTGAACACAATATACATTGTCATTTTGTCCGCATCATCTTCATGTGTTGTTTTTATCTTGTTTGACTTGGCTTTCTGCCCCCCCCCCTTCTTTTTCTTCTTCTTCTTTTTCTTCTTCTTCCTTTTCTTCCCCCTCTTTTTTCTTTTTTTTTTTCTTCTTCTTCTTCGTTTTTTTTTTTTTCGTTTTTTCGTTTTTGGCGCCCCCAAGGAGTGGCGCCCGGGGCACGTGCCCCCCTTGCCCCCACCCCCTAGATACGCCACTGAGTACGAGCAGTGCGCAATGTCAACTCAAAATTGCTTTGTGTCGTCACAATTGTTTTGTTAGAAATTGTATCATTTCACAGACTGATGGTGCAAAGCTGCTCACAATATCAGAATTGCTTTGCGACATCATTTTGCAAAATGTCGTCATAGAAGTGACATCATTTTGCAAATGGTACTTTAGATGGAGCGTCAACATTCTGAAATAGCTGAAAATAGATCTTCTTGTAGCTGTACCTATAATCACTTGAAACTCTTTCAACCAATCACCAGGTCCAGAGGATAAATTTTTGATCCAAAATATAATTAATAAAATATACCTGGGGAAAATGTACGAGGCCTACACAATTCACTATACACTATAAACACTATTTTAAGTTAAAGAATATTGATAAGGCACAAAACTATGTATAGAAACCGGTCAGCCATTCATTTCTGTTCTACAGCACAGCTGCCTTACATAACCCGACTCGGTACGTCGGTACGTGTTGGGGTCACTGACACTGGTGCAGTTAAGCCGTAAACTTTACACTATTAAGTTTTATACACTTAAATTTTACACTACCTAGTTACACTTTAATACAGTGACATACAGGTCGTCTAGCTCGGTATTACTGCACCAGCGCCCCAACCCGTACCGAGTCGGGCTGGTTACAGCGCCCTGCGCCGGGGTTAGCACAGTGTGGTTCATGTACCAGCATGCACGAGGTTGAATCCCTCCAACATAACAAGTTACTGTACAAAATACACCTCATTTGAAGGCTGGATAAGCTATCTTTTTCATGGGCTACAAATCTACCTACATTTGTTTCAAAATACTGTATAGGTCTAGGTCTAGTCTCTACTGTCTATACAATGTAGGTCCATCTAGATTGCCTTAAAAAAAAAAAAAAAAAAAAAAACTCTTAACGTTAGATCCTCAACCGTCACGAGTTTGAGCAGAAATAGGGGGGCAGTAACTCAGCCATGGTTGGTAACTAATAATAATAACTAAACTAGCCTACAGTTTTACACTGTTTACTGTAGTGTAGTTACAGACAGAATGTCTAACGTTTAATATGACAGTACGGACAGTAGTTTAACTCACTGGTTCCAGTAGCCCCGGAGACCGCGCCGCCAGGCGCGGTCCTGGCGGCTTCCCCGCAGTTTCGCTTATAGTCTGAGAGCTGGCTGCTGGTCAATTTACCCCATCAAGCCCATAAGGTTTGACCCCTGAGAGTTGCTGGGGCCACCCTCCTCATTAAAAAAATGCCCGTCAGCCTGGTCCCTGAGGGCGGGTTCGGCCCCCAGGGACCCCCCGAAAAGGCCCTCCGGCGGGTGTAATTTACCCCATGGAGCCCATGGACCAAACTTGGCCTATATGAATGTCCTATGGGTGTACATAATCAAAATATAAAAACTGACAAAATATCTGGTCGGGAAAGGGGTTGCCAGACCTCTTGTTTGCAGGCATAAAACCTTGTTTTTGGTCAAGGAGTCTGCGCCAAGACTACACTGTCCCATAGGCCCTGTACTGTAGCGTCTCCCAACAGGCTGACGGACAGTGCCAGTTAGTGCATGTAGTAGTCTTGGCGCAGACTCCTTTACGCCCAACAAGGGTTTGTGCCTGCAAACTACCCGTTATACCCTGGGACCCAGGGTAGTTTGCATGCACAAATTGACCACACACACACCCACACCCACACACACACCCACACACACACGCACACACACACACACACACACACACACACACACACACACACATTCACACATGACTCTATGTATACTAAGAATACCGTAAGGCGTAACACAAAACATGACCAGTGGTTTCTCCATTCAGCCATGATACCTTGCACATACCTATAATTATTATGTTCATAACTTTTGAATGTTTTACATCGATACTATCAGTGAACCTTCAAGCAGGAACACTGAAGAGATTTTGAAATTTGTGTGAAATTGTATTCTGTTTTACTGGCCACACAACCTGCTTACCCTTTATTATGTATCCACCATATAAGACAAATATATATATATATACATATATATATATTTGGAAAATGCTGAAATAAACCCTTTGTTGTGAGTAGACTTCAATTTCTCAAATCATGCATTATACTGTATGATAGACTAAAATGTGAAATTATGTTTTATATTATATGAAATAAATTCATGCCAAATACTGGTCAGTTCAGGAATCATAAGACTGCAACTGAAACATGTGCAATGCTTATCATAGGCCTACATTATACGTAATTTGTGTAAGCTTTAGTCTTCCATAGAGTGTGATGCATGGTTTGATGTGTAATTGCCATGGTTTTGAATGGCAACTAAATCATAAATATGAACTAGGACCTGCATTGTAACTGTAGATGGTATGTGACACCCTGGAAGTATTATCTTTTTTTTTTTTTTTTGGGGGGGGGGGGGGGGAGGGGGGTAGACAAAGTATCTCAATGAGGAGTTGACAAAAATTCTAATATAAAAGAGAACACAACATGTAAATGCTCTCAACGTGCATGCTATTGTTAAAGAAAAGAAATTAAGCTAACATTTCATTTAGCTGGTAATTTTATGTTTCACGTTGTGTGTATATGTCCCGGGTTAACGGCAATCATATACTATGATGCGCTCTTTGCAGTGTGTGACACCGTAGGTTCAGTTTTGTTTGTGTGGGGCTGGGGAACTGAAGATGAAGTACAGTGTATCTCCAGAAATAAGGAGTTGACAAAACTGCTGATATAAAGAGACCACAAGACCAAGTTAATACTTTCAGCCTATATGCTATATAAAAAGAGAGCTATTATAGTTCAACTTGGTGTGTACTGGTCACGGTCATTGGCAGTGTTTGCAGTATGTGACACCATTTGTGTGGGGCTGGGAACTATTATAAATAAAATATATCTCCAGAAATAAGAAGATGACCACAAAAAAAAAAAAAAAGCGCTGAAGAGATGAAGAGAACACAAGATCAAAGTAAATGCTCTTGGCCTGTTTATTTCCATTACAGAAAGTTAGCATTCTATTGTGAAGCTTGTTATTTGAGGTTCCAAGGAAGAAATACATGTATATAGAACACCATAATTACATGTTCATTAGTATTATAGATATGCAGATATTTGTCCAAAACTATGAGGTGACATGCACTACTGAGTATGAAAATTGATCAAGATCATTTCCAAAACCATTAAGCTCCTTCCTTATGTTATGCAGTTTATTCTGATTTGGAATTTATTAGAGTCAAATAAAGGAAATGTTGGCATGGATGCTGTAATCCTTGCCTATTTTATACATCAAAGGGTGGTTTTTATCAGCCAAAAACACAAAAAGTTATTAGTTTGAGGTTTTCAAAGGAATCTTGTATTAGGATTGAGACTTGTTATTTGTATCTAAAAGAGGATATCAAGCAGGAGAAAAAGAAGTAATCTAAGCTACATCCCACTTGTTGACATAAACTTTATTAGAGTTATGTTTAATGCACGGTTGATGAAAATGTTTACTTAAATGTGTTATACAACTGGCCTTTAGCGCTGTTTTGGTTGGTCTTAAACTGAAGTTTACTCACAATAAAGGTTTTTCAGCATTTTCTGAAAAGCTCTATTTGAGTCTCATAAGGTGAATACATCATACAGAAAGAGTAGGCTGTGTGGCCAATAAAACCTAATACAACTTCACACAAATTTCAAATTTCTTCAGTGTTCCTTAAAGGTGTATTGATAGTATCCATGTAAAACATTCAAAAGGTATGAACATCTTATAAGTTTGACATTTATTATGTGCAAGGTATTATGGCTGCATTAATGAGAAACCTATTAATTGTAACATGTTTAGTATTATTGTATATACAGTTGTACATTAGGCTACCTATAGAGTCATGTGTAAACATAATTGTGTGTGTATGTGTGTGTGTGCGTGTGTGTGTGTGTGTGTGTGTGTGTGTGTGTATGTGTGTATGTGTGTGTGGGGGGGGGTGTGTGTGTGGTCAATTTATGCATGCAAACTACCCTGGGTCCCAGGGTATAACGGGTAGTTTGCAGGCAATAACCCTTGTTGCGCGTAAAGGAGTCTGCGCCAAGACTACTACATGCACTAACTGGCACTGTCTGTCAGCCTGTTGGGAGACGCTACAGTACAGGGCCTATGGGACAGTGTAGTCTTGGCGCAGACTCCTTGACCAAAAACAAGGTTTTATGCCTGCAAACAAGCGGTCTGGCAACCCCTTTGCCGACCAGATATTTTGTCAGTTTTTATATTTTGATTATGTACACCCATAGGACATTCATATAGGCCAAGTTTGGTCCATGGGCTCCATGGGGTAAATTACACCCGCCGGAGGGCCTTTTCGGGGGGTCCCTGGGGGCCGAACCCGCCCTCAGGGACCAGGCTGACGGGCATTTTTTTAATGAGGAGGGTGGCCCCAGCAACTCTGAGGGGTCAAACCTTTTGGGCTTGATGGGGTAAATTGACCAGCAGCCAGCTCTCAGACTATTATGTTATAGTTCAAGTATTCTGTGCGCTTGTGCAAGTGATTGTGAATTCTGTGAACATCGGTGAGCTGCTTATAAGACATCATTTTGTGCATCACAAGCAATGAAATGCATCAAACAGTCGCCGATGATAGTCATTTAGGTTTCATCGACCCATGTAAGTATTCCTAGTAGTTTCTGTTGAAAAATTAAGGAAATATAGCGCCGCAAAGGCACCCGTTTGTTCAACATGAAGATCTTTTATGGGAGCACGGCGCAGCCGCCACACGCACACACTGCGTGTGGCGGCTGTCGCAGTTATGGTTCCAGCAGATGGGATGGGGTTCGGGAGTAGGGCCTCTTGAATTAGTTCACACAGTCACACTCACAGATCTACACAGTCTACTGCTATACTGATTAATAAATCACAATTATATAAAAGAATGTCAGTCTTTACATACCGGTCACGGTACCCACATATCGATGATTCACAGGACATCCCACGTACTCGATTAGATAGAGAGCTAGAAACCATACACAGTGCACACTATAACAACCGGCTGCACCCCACACACGTACGTGGTGGATCGCAGTGGTTTACGTGTAATGTACAATGTACTACAGTATACTCATTGTATGTACACACTGTAAGTGCGCTTTGGTATTGTGGCTGTGTGCTAGCTCTAGCGAGTATAAAGTGTAGCTAGTCGAGTCCGAAGCACGGTCCGAAGCCAGCTTGTTGCGTAGCGCCATCTACGTTTACTCCGCCCCTTCTCCGTCAGGAGCGTGACGACTGTCAGGAGGTGCTAGCTAACACACACATGATGCAGCAGCAGCGCATAGACATGTAATGTACACTATATGCACTAACCCTACTCACGTACACACGAGCTGTCCATCCTTGATCCGCCGAATTGACACTCGTATACTGCACCGCTGCTATCAAAATCTTGCCTGCGTGCCTTACTCCAGGTAGGAAGTGATATCTTTTGAATTACCTACCTATCGAACTGCCATAAATTTTCACTAACTGCCACAGTCGAGCGCTAGATTCCCGTGCCACTCTAGCATAGGTGGATAGAAAAGTCTATACTACTACAGCTACAGTCTAGTACAGTAAAATTTAGTTCAGTCCAATATGTACAATTTCAAGTTAGTGAATCTCGTCTTGTGTTGTGTGAAGGCACGTGTGAACAAACTGTGTTTCGGACGTGACATAATTGTTAACAACCGGAACCTATTTAGGCAAATGGACCAGATACAGCAATCATACATTTGCTCACCCGTTCCTCTTGTATCATAATATTATTTTACATCGGGCAGTACAACTACAAGATGTAGAAATAGAATGAACCACAACTGTAACATTATATTGACAATATACATGTAGCCTGTAGATCATTATTGTATTGCACCTAATTTAGGCTAGGGCTTGACTTGACCGACCGAAAGATCGGCCTGTAAATTGACTTGTGTCTCTACAGACTCTGGATGGGCAAGAAGGCCCTAGGTTAGACAGAAAGATCCATCTGTCTGGAGGAGTCTTATTTTTTTTGACGTTCGCTAAGGAAGGGTTCCGTGAAGCCAGACGCACTCTCCGCGGAACATTTCCCCAACGACCAGATAAAATTTATGCCTAAAATTAACCTAGGATTTTGATAACTGCATGTGTGTTGTACATTATATTAACTCATCCATGTACAATGGAGGGAAAATGGGGAGAAGAGTTTCAAAATAAGTGTATTTATCTTCAGTATGTGACTCATATTTGGTATCTTTTACATCCTCTCCTAGCAGTAACACAAAGTCTTGCTGATTTGAAAAGCAACAGATGTTTGCATTACTGTTTTGTTTCGGACATGACACATCAGTGTTAACATTGCCTTTTACTTGGATTCAACAGAATTTTTATGCCTCAACCACGAAGTGGTGGCGGGCGGAGGCATTATGTTTTCGGGTTGTCCGTCCGTCCGTCCGTCCTTCCGTCTGTCCGTAATGAATTTTGTGGACAGCGTAACCTTTTGAGGTATCCTAATGAAACTTGGCATGTATGTGTATTAGGGGGTGAAGTTGTGCCTATCAACTTTTGGGTGCACATGCTCAAGGTCAAAGGTCAAAAGGTCAAGGTCAAGTACATAAAATTTCACTTTTTCCACCATTTCTAAGCAATGCCTGAAGATATTTTCTTGAAACCTAGTGTATACACGTATATGTATTACCCAATTAAGATTCGCTGGTGAAAGTTTGGGGTCATGAGGTCAAGGGTCAAAGGTCAAAAGGTCAAGTAAAAAATATTAAAACTTCACTTTTTTCTCCATAACTTGGAAATTGGTCAAGGTATCTCCATGGGGATGTACTGACTGGCAGTGATTATCTAGAGAATTTAGGGTTCATGGGGTCAAAGGTCAGGGGTCAAAGGTCAAGGGCAACACTTCAACATTTTACTATTTCCCTCATATTTATGCAATGCCAGCAGGATTATTTTTTTTACACTTGGTGTATGCTTGTCTAACCTAATAGAGATTCTCTGGAAACTTTTTTTTTTGCCTCAAAGGTCAAAAGGTCAAAGATCAAAGGAAAGTGCTGAACTAACTTTTTCCTCCATATCTCGGAAGTAACTCAAGTTATCTTGAAACTTTCTACATATTTATGCATGTTCTGCCTGACAGTGATTATCCTATGAATTTGAGGGTCAAAGGTCAGATGAAAATGGTAACAATGTACTTTTCAATACAGAAATTGCACGTTTTCTCCATACCTTGAAAATTACTCAATGCATAAACTTATGAATGGGCAAAGTCAAGTTAAAGTCCTTAAATCCCCAAATACATGCTCTTTTATTCATCCAATTAAACCTAGGTCAAGGAAGGTGAACATTCAACACATTTGTGACAAACTTGTCATTTTAATATTTTTCCAATTTTGTGAAAATGTAATCACACATTGTCCACATGTACTGTAGACCTATTAGGAGAGTCATGCATTATGGCGGATGGGAGGCATACAGTTGCCTTAGCGACATTTCTAGTTTAAACATGAAATTGTGTTTTAAGTCAGTTTCATTGAAATACCAATGCAAAGCAAACTTTGGAAAAAAAGATGACTTTACCATTACTCATTTTTCTTTCTTTCTTTCACCTTTAGGCCTATTTGTCAAGAATATCCAATACATGTGTCCATGGACATTTATGTTCTCATTGGACCTTCGCATGTTTACACAATATTTTGCAAACCAACTCATTAGTGTGCTGCAGCTGTATGTTTTAAGTCACTGTCATGCTGGTGTGCTGTGCATAATGAATCAGTTTCTTTGATATTTCATTGATATTTTGCTACCGGTACATCTTCTGTAAACACACAGACTACTAGTACACAGAATACTGTGGAAATCAAGATGTCAGATTTCTCTGCCTATTTTTACAATGTATGAGCAAGAAATCAAGTACAAAACAGCAGAACAATTGGTATATTAGAAAATAAAAAGTGTTTTCTGACTTTAAGGTGATGGCTAGTAACTGATCAGTGGGAATGCTGGGGGATGAATTTTCCCATTCTTGTGGCATTCATGTATGAGTACATTATACAGTATATCAATTGTGTGAACATTTTTAGCTTCAGATTGCTTTGTCATATTCAAGTAATGTGCAGTTTAATGCCCTATCACTGTACAGGCATGCTAAACTGGAAACATTAAACTGCACATTACTTGAATATGAGACCATTCTGAAGCAAATGATTTTCACTCAATAATAGATGTAATGTACTCTTAAATGAATTCCACAAGGATTGGAACAATCATCCCCAGCATTGCCACTGATTCCCACTGATCAGTTACTAGCCATCTCCTTTAAGGAATACAACAAAAATGTTTAAGTATCATTTGTACATGATATTTTGTACTGTTGCCTTGACTTCTAGAACTGAAAAAATGGAAGTCTTTTGCCAGCTCTGTAAGGGGCATTTGCTGAGACCAGCAGTGTCAAATGTAGCTCCAACAGCAGTGTTGATGAGGTGCAATTCAAACAGAGCTGCAATTGCCAAGACCAATCGCAAAATCTACCCAAGGATGTACCCGACAGTCGTGGTTAACACTGATGGCTCAACTTATCGTATCATGTACTCTGAACCCAGGAAGATCTTGAAGGTATGCTTTTTGTTCATATTTTTGAGATGTGTCTTTCTTGAAGTGCCAAGTTGGTGCTGTAAGCAGACATAGAGTGTATTCAAGCACTCTCCTAAAGCGAACTGTACCACACTGTATCCGCACCAGATGAGTGCTTGAACGTTCTTTAAGTGTACTGTACTGTACTGTACTGTACTGTACTGTACTGTACTGTACTGAGCCGAAAGTGAACCACTTCCCGATGTGCTCCAAAAGGGTACCAAAAGCGTACCAAAAGTTCGCTGTGAGAGAATGCGCGTAACATGCACATACCTCATAATGCAACTTTATGTTTGGGACAGCTAAAAGTAGTTCAAGCACGCCAGGTGAATGACCCTCCTGCTACAAAATGCGTGGCCTGTTCTAAAAATAACTCATGAGGTACGCTTTCTCAACAGAGCTCTCTAGCACTTCAATCTGGAACAGTTCAGTATGGCACACTTTAGTTCACTTCACTTTGTTTGCTCTAGAGTGCTCAAATGTACCCTTAGTCAACTCCTGAAAAGCAGTGTAATTCATACAAAAACCCATGTCTTTGTAAACTACACCCCCCCCCTCCCACACACACACACACACACACTACCACCACCACCATCACCAATACTACATTGTACCACAAAACTATGTACAGAAAAAGTTTTCAGAATTTCCATAAATTTGTATTCACAGTCATCTTATTATAACTGTCTGTTATCACATTAAAATAATGTAAAATCTGGCTTGAAATAGCATGCTGTTAATAGCCCTTGCATGCCTATCCTACACATTTTTACATTTAAATGTTTCTTTGAAGATAGCATCAATTACCAATGTAGTAATATGAGTTCAGATAATCTCCATACTATCAAAAGACTGGAAGGACATGACTTGTCTTTTATGTATTAGGGACTTTCATTTTTTTCATTTTCTTCATTTTCCTTGTCAGCTTCCTGTAGATGTTAACATGCTGCCTCTGGATGAAAAGAAGCTCCGCCTTACTCGCTACCAGCCCAAGAAGAAAGTGAAAATCATTGATGATCTCGATGATAATTTTGATGCCAACAAATACAAGCATCTATGGAATAAGCGAAAATAACAGCAATAGAACTTGATGCAAAAACTCGTGGAGGTAGAAGTGCAAGATGATTATTCCTGCCTAAGAGAATGGAGTGCAAACAGTAGAGGGATACATGATTTATCTTTCTACCATTTGCTGTGTCAAATACAATGCTCTGAAAAGCTGACTCCATATTGAAGAAACATAGAGTGGAGATGAGAGAGATTTGGACAGGTTCTGCTGAGATGCTAGATCAGCCAGTCACTGACATGATACTACATTGTACTGGTATTACAAGGGGAAAAAGATGATCATGTTTGTATGCGTTTCTAAGGACTGAATATTATTGTACTCAGTAAGTATTATGGTCAGTTTTCAATGTTATGTTCTTCTTTGAATCTCCCCAAAGCATACCTGCCAACTGTTCAGTTGTAATCTGAATATTCAGATTTTTCACTGAAAGAAAATGCATTAATTTCAGTGTGTTCTGATTTTTCGGAAGTACACGTATATGAAATTTATGAAAGTTCATGTTATTAAATTATTTGATTCTTTGTTCAGATTTATTAAGTCTTAGGGTTAGCAGGTATGCTTAACCAATCTGCTCTTTATTGAGCTCTTATATAGCAGGTTAATTGGCTTGCTGATGTCAATTGCCATGTAAACAATTGTGTTATCACAGTGTCCATAGAGCTCAATGTTACATAAAAATCGAGAATGCTTTTGAGAGGATGCGTTTTGACATGTTTCACTGTGCACATGTACAAACATATAGGAGTTCAAACCGGAGTTGATATAAAAACCCACATACTTTGATGATGAAATGACTAAGATGCCTATTACTGTCCATCTTTGGAAGCTTTCTACACATTCACTCTCCTGTCCCAACTTCCACACCTATTGTGGTTAAACATTGATGGTCATCTCAAAGCAGAGTGGAACCTCATTATAACAAGGTTGGATAGAGAGAGACACCTGAAGCTATGATTTTGCAGGTCCCATCATTTTTTTTATTCATTTATTTTTACCCTTTTTGTCACAAGATACAAAATACAAAACCATTCTAACAGCCCCAAGTAACTCATCAAAATGAGGTTCCCCTGTATTTATCATAATTATGTATTCACTGTTTTCTGGCCCATCACACAGTTTGCTGGTCCATCAGGCAGTCTGCTGACCTATCGGGCAGTCTGCTGTCCCATTAGGCTGTTTGGTGGCCCTTCAGGCAGTTTGCCTATCAGGCTGTTTGCTTGCCCATCAGGCTGTTTGCTGTTTATACTGTGGTAGAGCAAAATAAAAAGACTTTAACCCTACGTAGCCCGGGATGGGGGGGGGGGGGGGGGGGGCTACAAAAGGCACCCCCCCCCCCCCCCCCCCCCGTCGACATTTTGCACAATTATTTTTTGAGGTTGAAAGTTTTTGGCTGCAATTTCATGTCCTTTTTTATTTCACACTTTCATGAACAGTGTTACCAAAAATGGCAATTTCCAATGACTGTTCTATGTACAATGTATGGAGTTTGCAAGAAGTGTAAAGTCAGTGTTTTTCCCTGTTTTCTCAGATAACATCCTTTTTGGTTATCATCTATTCTAGGTAAAGAGAAGCGATGAAAAACAAAAATAGAAAAGAAATACATTTAAGAAATTTTAAAAACAATAGAATACAAACACATAAAATCAGTTTTGATACCACAATTTTTTTATATTTTGAATTTGTTAATGATACTACCAAGAAAAAAAAAAACTCATTTGAAGCTTTATTTAGGGTTGAGAGCTTAAAATCTAATGCACATAAAATATGCATAAAATGGCATGATTAGCATGATTTAGAAGAAATGACCATGTTTTGGGGGAAATTAATGATTCATTCTTGCAGATAACATGATGAGTAATGCGTGTGCTGATTTTCACCACGATCGTGCCGGAGAGTAAAATTAAGGATGTCGTATTTTGGAGATATTGAGAAGTTTGTGGCATTTTAATTCTTGTTCCACATCACTAGTTTAATACGAAGCATGCGTCGCTGCATGTTTTATATTTGACTTGAACCAGTGGCATTTCGTCCTCTCTCTTTCCCCCCCCCCCTTTTTTTTCGTGTAATTTTTGTGTGACTTCGTGGTACATGTAGTATGAAGATAACACTAGTGTTGGGGATCGATAATAATTATCGGTATCGCATGTTTAATGTGACCGTCGACGGTATTTGAGCTTGATTTCAGGCAGTTGTTTTGAGAGAATACACCAGTACATTTACTAGCACTACCACCAATTTTGAAATCGCCCATTGTGGCTTCAGTTTGGAGATGCGTCAATACAAAGAATACAACCTGCCAAGATATGAAGCCATTTCAGTCTATTGTTTCCCATTTACTAGCCAAACACCAAACACTGACCACACTAAAGCAAAGACAAAACATGATTATGAAATAATGTTATTGAGGAAAATGTTTCAAAGAGCAGGGATACAATGTACTTTGAAGTACATTATGCGATTTTTTTTTTGTTATTGCTGTGAAATTGCGACAAAAAAGCTGGTAGATAACATGTATTGATTATGTTGCATTTGATAAACAAGTATTTTGCATGTACAAGAATGTGTGAATTTGTGTGTCGATTTGTGTAAACAGGGAGGTGGCCACCTCCCTGTTGTAAACTTCCACTGTGTAATGCCAAATTTTGACAGAAAGAGCTGCCATGTTAGAGGCTTGAAACCTTACGCCTTATGATTTCATGACACTAACTGTGGGACCCGTGGCACTTATTTGTGCTCCTTGGCGCCTTTTTAAGATATTTTCTTTGTTTTCTCGTTTATTACTTACAAACTACCAATAACCAATATCAATGATAGGACTTCAGCTTTGAAAATCATCAACGAATTAAATACCCGTAATCACATTACAAGCAGAAAAGAAAAAGTGACTGGCAGATACAGCGACTTCATTGTTCAGTTAGAAAACATTATTTATTGACTAACAGGCAAGGGCTAGCTAGGCGTGATTAGATGTGCATTCTACCGTGGGGTAACGTGAACAGCGCCTTTGCTCCCAATTTGAGTTGTCAACTTCTTTATACTTGATAGACAGCAAACACTTCAAATCCTTCACGCGTATTCCACTCTGTCAATCATTGCATTATAATGCACTTTTCAGGTGCCTTCTGAAGGCGAATTACTATGTATTGTAGCTTCAGTTCTGATGTTGTTTTGTGTTTTATTTAAGTATTTGCTTATATTTCCTAAGCTTATTAAAGAGCACATGAAAACAATATGGTGCAATTCTGTTATAACCTGATATAAAGTTTTTGCTTGTCATTCTTGTCTTCCAAAAGTTTGGGCATTGATGTAGTGCCGTTCGTAGAGTCAAAGTTATCACTTTTTTTTTAAATTATTTTTTAATTTATTTATTTCAGTTTAGACGAAGAGCGTTGCAAAAATTCTGTGTCACGTAACAGCAATAAGACCAGTGTTCTTCTAGTCTTTCTGCGTACATGTATAAATACTGTACATGTAAAACTAACAAGATGAACAAAAAGCACGAATATGGTCGAAAGATCCGTCTTTTTTGCATGTTCAGAGGTTAGAGAGCACCAAAATACATTAGATGAGATGAAAGGCCATGCCTCTTTTAATTCAGTGACACTATACCAACGGCATAAATCCGTACTGAAGTGTGGGGGGGGGGGGGATGATCGGCGATAGTCACCATCACCACGATTACAAGCCCATATCCGGACCGGCGCAGCCCTGGGGGGGGGGGGGGGGGGGGGGGGGGGGGGGGGGGGGGGGGGGGGGGAGGGATAAGCTTGGTTCCCACACACACACACACACACAAACACACACACACACACACTTTACAGGGATCGAATGTCCCACTCTTTTGCATGCAAAGTGGGAGGGAAGTGGCAGGCAAATATACAAAGACTTGTTCTTGTTTTTGTTTGTTTGTTTTTTGCTTGTCAGCCAACTTTCGGCCGAAAAATCAGACCTGATCTTTCTCTTGACTGACAGGCGATTTTGACACCTCCCCCCCCCCCTTTCAAAACGT